>NC_056725.1:644999850-645117350 GCF_019279795.1 Protopterus annectens
ATTTATCAGGTGTTTGTTTATGTAAAAAGGGCAAATATTTATTACAACTTGCCAACTGAGGTATAGAAAGCATATATTTACTAAACTTCCTATGATATTATGAGGCAGGAAGACAGCACAAGTAATAAGTAACTCTTCTGAAACACTTTCAAATGAACTTCTTTAGGTACATCAGTAATATGGAAAAAAAAACTGTTTTATAGCAATTTAAAGCCTATTTTTACAAGGCTAGTGTTGGTATTTTGGTTGTATCTAACCATTTTATGAGTTAATATAAACACCCAACTGAATAGCCAGTTATGTATTGGAACTGTGATACATCTTTTGCTGCTTGGCTTGGAGTATCGTGGACATCTTGTAGTTCATGGACTTATATGGCACGTTTGACAATTACCATCCTTGAGTGATTTGTTTTTATTCAGTTCCTTGGCGGTTGGGTGTTTCTATTCATTCCATTTTTGTTGGGATAGTGTCCATTTTATGAGTTAAGTTGAAGGAAAAGCCATGCCCACTTTTATGGGTTCATAGTAAAATCACTAAACTGTTTTGCTTGCTAGCATCTGTCTGTCTGTTGGTCAAGAAAATGAGGCAGTGCCTGCTTTTAAGAGGCTCATACTTTGATATCTTGATAGCAATAACAGTGTCTGACTGTAAGGGGCTCACTGCAGTTGAAGTCACAGAGATACTTTTTGTAAAACCTCTTTACCCTCAGCAGCAAGTCTGATTCTTTGATGTATAATATATATATATATATATATATATATATATATATATATATATATATACATATATATATATATATATATAGTTTACTATTGTTTGTTCTAACGGCAAAACAATGAAAAGTAAACCCTAACACAAACATTCCAACCGGCCACAATATCGACCCAAATGATCGACACATTTGAGTCGACATTGTGGCCGAAACCATCATGTGATAGCCGTAAAGGAGCTGATGTAAATGTATGTATGTATATATATATATATATATATATATATATATATATATATATATTGATGTGTGTGTGTGTGTGTGTGTGTGTGTGTGTGTGTGTGTGTGTAAATATATATGGGTCTACGTTGAATCACTGAATTTACTCTTCAACAAAACTCACTTAGCTGAGACCATTTCTCCGAAAACCTGATCAACCAAAACCATGGACTGCTGAAAACCTTTCCCTGTGAAAGGTACCACTTGGCCACTATGGTGAACTTTGCTCTGTTGTCAGTATAGTGCGATCTCGAGGTTGGTATTTAAGTAAAGGGGGTGTAGGAGCAAAGCCCCCCCCACTTGGGTGGGCTTCATTTTGCTCCGTTCAGGGTTTATTCGAAGTAGCCAAGTGGTACCTTTCACACGGAAAGGGTTTTTGTCAGTCCGTGGTTTTGGTTGATCGGGTTTTTGGAGAACTGGTCTCGGGTAAATGGGTTTAATTGAAGTGTAAATTCGATAATTCAACATAGACACACATGGATATATGCACGTGCATTTATATGTGTGTGTGTGTGTGTGTGTGTGTGTGTGTGTGTGTGTGTGTATGTATATATATATATATGTATGTATATGTGTGTGTGTATGTATATGTATGTATGCATATATATATATATGTATATGTATATACGCGCAGACACACACACACACACACACACACACACACACAAACACACGCACATATGAAGTGTATTATGCTTTATCAGTAAAGGGGCACGTAACGAGCTCATTTCATTTGAAGCACCACAGATCTTTCTTATAAAGTCTGTAGCCCTCAGCAGAGTCTAGAATTCAGAAACAATAATAAGTAAAAATGATACATCAAAAATAAAAATGAAACACTGGACTCAAAAGATAAAGTTATACCAGATCTTTTTGTACAGCCAGCTTACTCTCAGAAATATGTTTGCATCCCAAGTAACTCAAGTAAAAAAACTGGGCTTAAGTGGCTTCCTGGATAAATGGTTAGCAATGCACCACACCAAGAGGACAAAATAACGTAATTAAGACACAGGAACCTAAGCAATGGAAACCCTAAGCCTTAAAACCTGTGTGTGTGTACAGTGGATTAGACTGTAAGTCATGACACATTTAAAACCTTTTGGACAAATTTATAGGTTGGGTTGGTAATGTATCAGATGAAAAAATGACTTACCCCTTAGGTCAGGAGCGCTCCCCTTTGAGAGACAGAAGTCCCAGGAAGGCATTATGTCTCAGTCAAGATACGATTTTCAGCGGCTGATTCTTAGGTCCATTAGTCTTTCTTCCTCTTTCCAGGTTAACAGGATTTGATGTGCAGGTCAGTCGAGAGTGAAAAGCAGTGAGTAGCCCAGGGCCTGGGTAAAGGGTAAGAAGGGGGGGGTGATGGGATAGGGAAGAATCCAGCCAATCATCTGCAAGGTGAGGTGGTGAGTGCTGGTCTGGGCAGGCACCAAGTGACACTCAGCACTGATGTCATTGATCTAGGATCAAGTGAGGTTCTTCCCAGACAGTAGGTGTCAGTAAAGCTAAGGAGTGTAGATTTATTGGTTTCACTCTCATCTCAGATTTTGTAAACAATTAGAACAAAGAATTATAGAATCTGGAGAACTGGAAAGACTTAAGTAACTAAGTGCAATGTAATAAATTCTCAAGGTATGGGAATTTTAGAGGGTTTCAGATAAACTGGGGGGATTCACTGTAAACCTGATAGACCTGCACAAGGATTTCCCAGGGAGGGGGTTACAGTAATAGAATGAGAAATTCAATCCTTAACCCCATTAATGGTTTAAAAGAACTGGAGGACTCCATCCTGAGACGCTCCTTGGTAGGCTACTGAGAATTTACAAGGACCCTCAAGAGGAAAAAGGAAAAACAACACTTACAATTGACTATACAACAGTCAGAAAAATAATTACTGATAACTGGATTGTGGTCACAGACAACAAACAGCTAGAAAATTTCCTAGGACCCTTCCCTATACTTGTGTTTAAGAGAATGAAAACATCAGGAGCTGGGATGAAAGTAAAAGAAGACTGAATGAGGATAACAAAGACTCCTACCCTTGTGTCACCCCCGTCCTGCTTGTGTTATATCAAGAACATAGGTTCATAGGTTCATACTAGGCTATCTGCCCTGGGGCAATTATAAGCCTAGCCCGATTCTGTATGGCTTACGCCACCCCTTGATTTGAGTATACTGTGCCCTTTTTTAAGGTTTAGTTTACTGTGCCTCTGTCTAATAGTGACAGGGGAGTAATCCCTGGGACAAACCTACGATCCCCCATCCACTTATCGAGATTCTTCTTGAAGAGATTCAGTGAGGTGCTCTGCCTCACATGAACTGGAATTCTATTCCAGAGTGAAGGGAGCCTCTGGGTTATGAACCTGTCCCTCCAGCAAGTTCTATTTATTTCTGTGCTGAGGTTCAAGTCCCTCGAGCATGTGGCTCTAAGGGATTTAGATTTACTGAGGTGGAGCATGTCCATTAATTCTGGATTTGACATAGCTTTGTATGTCAGGCATAGATCACCTCGAAGTAGGCGGTATGCAACTGAGTAGAGCTGGAGTTTTTTTAACCAAGCAGTATATGGCATCTGTTTGAGACCCTTGATCCTCTTGGTGAGATACTTTTGGGGTCTTTCTAATAGCTGCAGGTGTCGGGTAAGGTACACCCCAAAAGGGGCATTGTATTCTATGATGGGCCTGATGAGGGATGAATAAAGGGGCACGATTACCTCTCTTGATCTAGATGTGAAACCCTTCGTGATGAGGTGGGCTATGTAGAAGGTCTTTCTAACCACTTTGGCAATGTGGTTTTCAAAGGAGAGATTGCTATCAACTTGGGTCCCCAGGTCCCTAATAACTTTCTCTGTACTTAATGGGTTTCCGCCTATGTGGTAATTTGTGGGCACATTGTTTTTGCCAAAGGGTATGACTATACATTTTTTGGCATTTAGCTTTAAACCATGGTGCTGGCACCACTTATCTGTCTCTGTGAGACATTTTTGAAGGATGTTTGTGTCAGCTGGAGAATTGTTTATGGTGCCCAGTTTGCAGTCGTCTGCGAACTTGGTGAGCCATAGTCCTCCCACGTTTGCCTGTACCTTGGAAAAGTATATACCGAACAAGAGTGGTCCCAGGACAGAACCCTGTGGGACGCCACTTGTGACCGGTTTTGAGTCTGACATGGCTCCAGCAACTCTCACTCTGTGGGTTCTGTCTTTGAGCCAGTTTGTGACCCATCTTGTGACATAGGGGTTTATATTTAAGCTGGATAGCTTATCTATGATGCCCGAGTGGGGTATTGTGTCAAATGCCTTTGCAAGGTCCAGATAGGCTGTGTGGACTACCTTCCCTTCATCTATGGCTTTGGTGACTGTTTCAAAGAAGTCAACCAGGTTCAAAAGGCAGGATCTGCCCTTGACAAAGCCGAACTGGGTAGGATCTAGTGTCTGTAGGTCCCCAATGTCTTTGTTTATGAGCTCCATGATGATCCTCTCCATAGCCTTGCAGACTAAGCTAGTCAGGCTTATGGGGCAATAGTTTCCAGGGTCCGTAGATGCTCCACCTTTGTGGAGTGGGACCACTGTTGCTGTACGCCATTCTGTGGGCACATATCCTGTAGTGAGGCTGAGATTGTATAGCTGTTTTATTTGAGGGATTAGTTCCTCTTGTAGTTCATGTAGGACGCAACCTGGGACGTCATCTGGTCCCATGGAAGCAGTGTTTTTTGCTTTGGAGAGGGCAGCCTTCACCTGAGCATCTGAGATGTTTGGGAGGCAGCCCATCCGCCGGGATAGATGTTTGCTTTTTTGGGGGAGAGGGGGTGGAGAAGTTTGCACTGAACCTGTCTGCCAGGATATTGGTGATATATGTGGGTTCAGTGTATTTTTTGTCGTTTAGAATCAACTCAGAACAAGTCTGGGAGTTGCATCCCAGGTTTCTAACATAACTGAAAAAAGCCTTATGATTGTCTTTGGTGTCCTGTGCAATTTTTCTCTCGAAGCTGGCCTTGGAGGATTTTATGAGGGATTGTAATTTTTTGCTAGTACTGATCAGAGATGCCTTCCCTATTAGGAATTTTGCTCTATCATGTAGAAGCTTCCTCCTTCTGTTGTACAGTTTATTTATGGCAGGGGTCCACCAGACTGGATGCCTGCCTTTGGATGATTGGGTCTTGGTTTTGTTTGGGATAGCATGATCCATGCATTCCTGGAGATGTCCGTAGAATGCATTTATATAGGATTCTGCAGTTTGGGCTGTAGTTTCCACTGGCCCTGGGGCCTTGAAGGATTCCACTTCGGTTTTGAGAAGTGAGAAGTTCGCTTTTGAGAAGTTTTTCACTGTGGTTTTCTGGGCTGGGGGTGGGGTCGGGATGTGGACATCCAGTGAAATTAATTTATGGTCTGATCTTACCAATGAGGGATATACTTCTGGTGTGGAGCATAGAGTCCCCATGTTGGTAATGATCAGGTCTAGTATGTTGTCCCCTCTTGTGGGAGTGGTGACTAGTTGTTCCATAGCATTTGAGTTTATAATTTCCAGGAATCTTTGGGCTAAGGTGCTGGGGCTTGAGTAGTGCTTCCAGTCAATGTTTGGGTAGTTGAGGTGGCCCAATATAATGGTGTTCGGAGAGATCTTCATGTTCTCCAATGTTTTCAGGAAAGCCGAATGGGATTCCTGACTTTGAGAGGGTGGTCTGTAGGATGCTATAAACTGAAAGGCCATCTTGCCCACTGTTAGTTGCACATGGATGGTCTCCGATACTTTGTGCAATGCCACTAACCTGGAGGTGTGGATATCCTTGATAAATATGGAAAATCCCCCTCCTTTTGTTGTTCGGTCCGGGTTTTGGGGCCGAAAAGCATGATATGAGGTATAGCCTGGTAGTGCTGGGGTGCTCTCTGGAGCCTTGAACCAGGTTTCTGTCACTGCACAGATATCAATGTTCTCCATACTGAGGAGAGCTTCGAGTGCGTGCATCTTGAGGTTAAGACTTCTGGCGTTTAGCAGCATTACCCTTAGTTTCTTGTTCCTTGTGCTGTCTATGGGGATGGGTTTGACTTTTGAGCCTTGCCTAAAAAAGGCACTATGGGAGTGGCAAGAGCCTTTGCCAATATCTGAAAGCCCAATGGTGACAGGTGCAAGCTGTCTCTAGCGAAGCAACGTGGCTTGTCGAGCATGTCATCCCAGGCTGACAGACACTGGATCCCCTTTGAATGACACCCAAATTTTAGCTAATTGTTAAAATTGATCATTTTGTCTTTGTACTGTGGCATCATTCTAGGTGAGGGTAAGATGCTGCTCAAGGTCAGGGTCATACCAGCCTCGGCTACATGATCAGAGAGCTCCTCTATGTCTCTTTTCATGTAGTCCAGGGAGGTATGTCTCAGGTCATTCACACCAGCATGTACAATGACTGAGTCATATTTGTATTTGCTTTGGAGTGACCTGAGTGCTTGCATTATGTGGCGGATCCTAGCACCCGACAGGCAGCTCAGTGTGACCTTCTCTTTATTCAGCCTGGTGAGCGGGACGTCAGTGTGTCTGACAATAGAGTCACCTATAACAAGAGTATCAGGTGTGTTATTCAGCCTTAAGGGCTGTGGCTGCTTGGCACACTGACTTTGTGGGTTATGTGTTGTGTGTGTTTTGTTTTGAGGTAGCATTTGCTTGGATGTCTGCTTTGGAGGTCTCTGTTGCTTAGGTAGATTTTTATTTAGATCCTCCAAGTATGTTTTTGTGTATTTATGTGTTTGGTTCGCTGATGTGGTAGGACTATGTGATACTGGAATTGTGTTGTGTGAGGTTACCTTCTCCTCCTGACTGGTTGCACCAGTTTTGAGATGAGAGAGCTCAGCCTCCAGTTTGGCTAAATAGTTGCATCTCTCACATATATTTGAACCTGTTTGGAGGAGGAGAGGGTTGTCCATGTACATGAGACAGTTGTAACATTGCCTCAAAATTCCCAGATTCACCAGCTGGACTGGAGAGGAAACCATTGACTGACCTTTGGACATGCTAGAGTAATATGGAAACTGAATTTAAGATGGACCAATAGAGGACAGGGTAATCGTAGAGAGTATAAGAGTAAGTAGTGCTTATGGTTTAATAGTGCTAACTTGTAGGATTACTTAATTGGACCAGTGAAGGGCCTTAGAATGAAAATATGGTGTTTAAATTGAGAGATAGAGCAGTTCTAAGGGAAAAAGTGAAGAGCAGACTTTGTGGAGCCAGGAATAGTTTAAACCCAATTAGGCGGCGCTGCCCGTTGTTGCGCTATGTTCAAAACCGCGCAAAACCGCGCAAAACAGGGTTTTAAGAGAGGAAGATGAAGGAGTTTTGGAATTGACCCAGAATGGCCAATAAAACTACAGTTTCAAGTCAGTAACCACTCCCACAGGGGCAGACAGGCTGCTCAATGTTTTTCACTGCCACTGATCAACAGAGAGACTTTCCTTTAGCCCAAGCAAAAAATGGCCTCACAGAAACTTACAAACAGTTCAAGAACAGCAAGCCTGTAAATTAACTTTTTTAAATCTCAGAAAAGTGGGAAAAAGCAAGATTTTTTTTTGTTTTTTCAGAGATAGCAGAGGTTAACAAGTATCAGCAAGTTATAACAGTGCAGTAAATGACCCCACACAAGAATGCTAGGCCAAAGACAGATAAAATGCAAGTTTTGAGAAAAAAACGATTTTAAAAATAAGTGCAAACAGGAAATTCAGTAAACAGCTCTAGGTTGTGCTCTAAATACAGTTACTAATGCAGAAATCAAATTTAACAAGCCAGAAAATGCTCAAAATAGGCGGCTATGCAGAAAAACGTAGCAAATAAACAGAGGAAAATTACTTAGTCTAAAAAGTGGCTCCTTTCTTCTCTCAGCGTTTTCTCCTCTTGGTGGGTGCTTCACCAACAGCCAACAAGCCTGAAAAGATGCCAAAACCACGAGGCAACCAGGTTTTAAGAGAGGAAGATGAAGGAGTTTTGGAATTGACCCAGAATGGCCAATAAAACTACAGTTTCAAGTCAGTAACCACTCCCACAGGGGCAGACAGGCTGCTCAATGTTTTTCACTGCCACTGATCAACAGAGAGACTTTCCTTTAGCCCAAGCAAAAAAATGGCCTCACAGAAACTTACAAACAGTTCAAGAACAACAAGCCTGTAAATGAACTTTTTTAAATCTCAGAAAAGTGGGAAAAAAGCAAGATTTTTTTTTTGTTTTTTTGTTTTTTCAGAGATAGCAGATGTTAACAAGTATCAGCAAGTTATAACAGTGCAGTAAATGACCCCACACAAGAGTGCTAGGCCAAAGACAGATAAAATGCAAGTTTTGAGAAAAAAACGATTTTAAAAATAAGTGCAAACAGGAAATTCAGTAAACAGCTGTAGGTTGTGCTCTAAATACAGTTACTAATGCAGAAATCAAATTTAACAAGCCAGAAAATGCTCAAAATAGGCGGCTATGCAGAACAACTTGGCAAATAAACAGAGGAAAAATACTTAAAGTCTCAAAAGTGGCTCCTTTCTTCTCTCAGCGTTTTCTCCTATTGGTGGGTGCTTCACCAACAGCCAACAAGCCTGAAAAGATGCCAAAACCATGAGGCAACCAGGTTTTAAGAGAGGAAGATGAAGAAGTTTTGGAACTGACCCAGAATGGCCAATAAAACTACAGTTTCAAGTCAGTAACCTCTCCCACAGGGGCAGACAGGCTGCTCAATGTTTTTCACTGCCACTGATCAACAGAGAGACTTTCCTTTAGCCCAAGCAAAAAATGGCCTCACAGAAACTTACAAACAGTTCAAGAACAGCAAGCCTGTAAATGAACTTTTTTAAATCTCAGAAAAGTGGGAAAAAAGCAAGATTCTTTTTTGTTTTTTCAGAGATAGCAGAGGTTCACAAGTAATATCAAGTTATAACAGTGCAGTAAATGACCCCACACAAGAGTGCTAAGCCAAAGACAGATAAAATGCAAGCTTTGAGAAAAAAACGATTTTAAAAATAAGTGCAAACAGGAAATTCAGTAAACAGGTCTAGGTCGTGCTCTAAATACAGTTACTAATGCAGAAATCAAATTTAACAAGCCAGAAAATGCTCAAAGTAGGCGGCTATGCAGAAAAACTTAGCAAATAAACAGAGGAAAAATACTTAAAGTCTCAAAAGTGGCTCCTTTCTTCTCTCAGCGTTTTCTCCTCTTGGTGGGTGCTTCACCAACAGCCAACAAGCCTGAAAAGATGCCAAAACCACGAGGCAACCAGGTTTTAAGAGAGGAAGATGAAGGAGTTTCGGAATTGACCCAGAATGGCCAATAAAACTACAGTTTCAAGTCAGTAACATCTCCTGTTGCCCAGAACACACGAAAAGGATCAGCAGCATATGGTTTGGCAGCTGCAATACAGAGTGTGATTTACTGTAAACATTGCAATGGCTGCACTTGTTTCTGTGTATGGAATATCATTAATAAATTCAAGATCAGAGTGGCACACCATTTGTCAGACACCATACATGAAGATCTCCAAAAACAGCGTTTTTTTCCTGATCATAGAGGTGTCACTTCCACATAGTAGATAAGCTCATAATGGGGCCACTCAAAGTAATAAAAAGGCTATCCTGAAAAAAAATGGAACTGTGCAGACAGATTTGTTTGAATGCCCAGTACACCCCAGGCTTAATTCAAGCATTTTCATAAAAAGCATTCTAGCACTCAGGAAATTAAACTGTAAGTCCTATAGTTAACTTAGTCCCAGAACCCACAGTCTCTTCCATTCCTCCAAAAAGGACGGTGCATAAAAGGACAGCTGTTATAGCTGTAAGGACATTAAAAGACATTTTTTATTGTCTCTGTCCAGACACTAAAGCACTAAGCTGTATAGGTTCATAGGTTAGTAATAGGCTAACTACCCTTGTGGGCCATTTCAAGCCTAGCCATTTACCCCTATCTCATTTGGCTTAAAATGTGCTCTGAGTTGTATTCATTCTAGCTGCCACTGTTTTTCACAGTTCTACACACCTTCCAGTGCTGTTTTACAATGCTACAATAAGCTGTGGATCTCATTTAACTTGAATTGTGTTTTATTTTTTATTCATTCTAGCTGCCACTTTGTTTTTCCAATGCTGTACCTTTTCCAATTTTTTACAGTGCTACAGTATACACATAGTCAAACTATGGATACTGTGTGTTTTTTCATCATTTCGCTTCTCTGTTTTTTTGTATTCCTGTTGTTCAAAATATAATCTCCCTCGCCAGTTTGGGCAGAATCTCATCTTACTGATTAGCTGTTTATTCCCCTGGCCCTTCCAGTCATAATACTGGATAGACTTAAACTGATCAGAGAAAAGAGAGTGCTGGTTACCAACTTTATTTTCAGACAGCTAGTCATATATGCTTACTACTAAAATCTAACCTATCCGTCATTATATGTATTCAGTCACTATTTAATCACTGATTTGTAAGCTTGATAAAGTCTTTCCATCTCTTCAGATTCTACATTTCTTTGCTGTGTTTCAAACTCTGAATGGGAGTCAAACCAATAATGCATGCCCCTTAGCTTGATTAACATGTGTTAAAATTTATAGTAGTTTGCAGGTTTTTACAGTTTTAACTGTTCTCAACTCTAACCTTTGTTTTTTTTAGCTGTTAACACTACCACCACCCTATTGGAATTATTTAAATTAGATAAGTTTTTTAAGTATACAAGGCTCTTATATAAATGTGTCAAAACAAAAGATACTGCAGACATTAAACTTTTTTGACACCTAATATAGAATTAAAAATATATATGTATGTTAATATCCTTGGATATAACAACAGTGGATTATTATTCCATGCATGCACAATAACAGTGGCTTTGTTATTCCATATATGCACAATAAAGATAACAGAGAATAACAAATATCAGTATACTAAATAAACTAATCAACAATTTGAACCAGTATTTGTACTTAAATCTGAGCATTTTAGGTGCACTCAAAATCTGATAACTATATACATTTGTAATGAGAAGCAGCATCTTTATACCATGTATTTGCATTACTTAGTTGTAGGTTGCAAAGTATGTGAATCCTTGACAGTGCAAATGACGTGTCACATACATCTTAAAAATTCATTTTGCAAGTAGACTTTAATCTCTAAGTCCAGAATGTGGCAAAATAAGTCTCTTCATCATATGGTTAATGCTTGGAGTAAGTTTCAGTTCAGAGAGGACCCATTAACACAGGGTTCTGCAAAGAAGGTGTAGGAGATCTAGGCTAAATAAGTAAGCCTTTGCAGTTCAGATGGTTCATCTCTGAATATCTATATTTGCATGATTTGCTAGCAGTCTAACTAACTTAGAAACAGTGCCGCTTACAGAATGTCCATGTGGCTGACTATGCTACTTCTGTCTGTGTGATACCCATTCTTTATCTTCCTGGTGGTGAATTAAGCATTTTTCCATAAAGTGTGTGAGGGCTTCTTCTGGAGTATGAAATATTTACCTTCTGATGAAGTTATTCACAGCTGTGAAAGGAAGAGTGACATAACTTTCATTTTCTTTGCCCATAAATACTACATTAGTAGCCATCATTCCTTGTACATCATTATTGTTGGTGCACAGAGTATGGTCCAGTTTGGTTAACGGCAGTTGTACAGTAGAAAAGACCAAAATGTGATTCAAGTAACTCGAATAAAACTTGTAAAAAAAACATGTTTAATAAATACAAGCTTTCACACAAACAAGTGCTTCCTCAGGTGATTAAAAGATACACATAATATAAATGTGTTTTTATGAGCTTTAGTGGACTTACTTGACCAGGATTTTGGTCTTTTCTTCTGTATTCTTGTATTTATCCATACTCGTTTTAGCACCTGTGAATTACCTGGTGTAGTATGAAAGTTAATTGTCAGAGAACAAATTATGGCCCAAGTAGATTAAAGTCAGTTTGGCCCATGGTGCTTGTAAGACCTCTTCCTTTTGTTAGTAGGAAAAAAATCTTATCTTACTATAATAAGATATGGACAAGATTCTCATGGTGAGATTAGCAAGTGGGATCAGTGGGCTGTTTCATAGTGAAGTTTAATTATAGGATCCAGCTCAATAATTCAAGGGTTCTCTATTAGATCTTGGAACGCTTAGGTTGTGGAACGCTGTTTTGTCGACACCTAAATGAAGTCTAATAAATGGGACAGGCCAATTACACAATTTTTCCCTGGGAAAAAATTTGCTTGGCCTCAGGGATTTGCCCTTTTCCTCGATATAGAGTGATCTTGAAGTTGGTATATTTAGTTAGGGGGGTGTGGGGGGCACAGCCCCACATGTCAGGGGTGTGGGGGCAAATCCCCCCACTTGATTATGGTTTTAGAGTTTGTTTTATTGTTGGCCACGCAAATTTTTTCCCTGGGAAACAATTTGCATAATTGGCCTGTCACGTTTATTAAACTTCGACTGTTAGTTGTTGACGTTTTGGCATTCGACATCCTAAGTATTCGAAGATCTAATATAGACCCTAATTTAAGAGATCAAGACTTGCAGAAGGGCAATGGTATCCTTTGGATTAGACCTTCATGCATGCCACAAATTCAAATATTTTTCTCCAGTCGCTCTTTTTTTGGTTATCTAGCTTGTTATTAAAGTGACTGGAAAAACAGTTCAAGTTCCATCCCTCTGGAATCCCAATCCATGTCAGTATTTTCTAACTGTAGTGTAGCCTGTGATGCCTGCTACTGCCACTTTTGTTTCTAACATTTGCACTTCTGTATTGGATTGAAAAGTATTCTCAGACGTAGTAAAGTTATTTATAGATCCTGTAGGTTGTGAATTGTTTGAAGCCACAAGGAGAACTGGTGAGAAAGAGTCTTTGCTATCTTTTTCACTGTTCTGATCGAACTGGAGTAAGTTGCTCCACAATTGTTAAGTATCACTTTTTGTTTGGCTCCATTTTTTGGTAGCCTGTGTCTTGTTGTATAAGTAATCCAGAGACCTAAAAACAAGCAAGATTCATGGCTTAGTTTGCAAATCAGTTACATTTTATGCTGAAGATTTCATGTTGGATTACTCACAGACAGAATTTGAATACAAATTGTGCTTATAAAATCATGTGACTATGGGTGTGTGGGACTGAGTTTACTGTGTTTCTTTTGTCCTTCACCCACCTGATCTTTTTTTAATCTCTCTGTTCAGAATTTAGGTTGGAAATGGCCCTATTTTCACACTTTTTATGTTTTTGTTGTACCATCCCCTGTGATATTACTTTTCCCTACACAAATTATTATTTTCTAAATGGACAGAGTATTGAAACAATCTAAACCTTCACATATGTGGCATGTTTTGGCTTCCCCATAATTCCTTATTATGTTAATGAATGCTGAACTTTGCATCATGTACTGCAAATGCTCCAGTTTAAAATATTTCAGTTTCTGAAAATCCAGTCCATGAGCTTAATGTTTTGGCACTGTTATTTCACATTCTCATTGTCATTTTCTAAGTGCTTGAATACAGCCTTCATCAATTTTCTTCAAAATCTTTTTTCGTTTATTCTCTAATATTTAACACAATGCTTCTTAGGAAGTCAGTTTTTGTTGCTTATTCTGATAAAGCTGGAACTGAATTTTCAGTTTAAAAAACTCTTGATTAGTGGGTATTCATAACCAGATCCCAAAAGGTCACAAGTCTAAAATACTCCGTAGTGATAAGTTCTCCACAGTAGGAACTGCAGTAAAGTACTCTGCTAGTTATTGTCTTTGTTTCAAACATCTGTAACTGTTCGGAATTGAATATCATGATCATAAAAGCTCACAGGTGTATGACTCTTAAGTGCAATTAATGCTCTGTACTGGAAGTCTGTATTAAATTGCTACATTAGAACATTATTGTATGCTTCAAGCAGTTATAACTACAGGGGATATAAAACCCTGGCTCCAGAAAATTGCAAATGTATGACCCAGCCAGTACTTGATACGGAGACCCAGCAGTGCAGCATTATGTTGGAATTAAGCTCTGTTCCAGTTAAATATAACTAATTGGGATTAAGAATCCTGATCCTAATATTGGGAGCAGTTAACTAGAAAGAGAAAGGTAATAGAATGGGAAAAGACCAAGAATTTATTTGGACTGCAGGTTAGAGATTGCATTCCCTATCAAGGATTTATATCAAAGTACAGGCAAAGAGAAAGAAATTGGGGGGAGGGGCTAAATAAAAGGCCAGCACTGCATGATAATTATAAAAATCAATCAGAGGAGCTTAAAAAGGATTGGGAAGAGAGATTGCATAAGCAGTTCACAAAGAGACAATGGGAGAATATATGTATATCTCTCAAATATGCAACAAAGTCTAGAAGATTTAGGATCTTTGCCTGGAAGTGTTTACATAGATGCCAAAGAATTTTTCCACAGGTGAATAGCAAATGTCAGAGGTGTGACAGGCAAGAAAGAGGTGGTTGGGAACTTATTTTTTGGGAGTGCAGTGAGCTGGCTGACTTTAGGGATTACCTATGAATCACTCTGTCAGAGATGCTGGGTGGGGGATTGAACTGACTGGGGAGATGATTTTTTTGAGCTATGATATGGAGTCAGAATTGCCTAGACATAGTAAATCCTTGCTGAGTCGAATTATGGTGGCTGCCAAAAAACAATTACTTGAAAATGGAAATCAGTCTAGATCAACTTTACTAGAAGTAATGACTATAGTAACAGAGATAAAACAACTGGAACTGGGGTCTTTAGAAAAGGGAAACTACACAGAAAAAATTGGATTCGAATGAGCCATATAATGCTTTGCTGACAATGACTGTATAGATTATAAGTGATGTATAATGTTTGTAAATACAGTTGTTTCAATGGTGGCTGTGGTGTAGAATGCTTGCAACTAAAGAGATGGCAATGTTCATTTTTCATTTGTAGAAATGCAAGATTGCTTATGCCGTATGTGATAATTTAATAAAGATATTTATTGGGGGGAAAAAAGAAAGAATCCTGATCCTAAAAGCTACTCTTGGGCTGTCTTCTCAGTGTCTGTACTTATGTGCAATATAGGAAAAACAGTCTACTAACAAGTGATTACTGCCGGGCTCCAGAAACACTGTACTATAGTATGACTGAACAGAAGAGCAAACCAGTTTTGCTCAGCAAAGCCAAATCACCTGGGAGATACTATTATTCACAGCTCTTGCTTTCTGACTCCTTAGTTTATGAGAACATTACTCAGTGACTTAAATAATATTATTAGGAAAATTAATAATGGTGCGTGTTTGTGCACACGTGTGTGTGTGTGCGTGTGTGTGTGTGTGTGTGTGTGTGTGTGTGTGTGTGTGTGTGTGTGTATATATATATATATATATATATATACACACACACACATATACACACACATCTATATATATATATATATATATATATATATATATATATATATATATATATATATATATATATGTAGTGTGTGTGTGTGTATATGTGTATGTGTATGTATATATATATATATATATATATATGTATATATAGTATGCACTTGAACAACAACATGTGCATCTTTTGAATTATTTTCTTGTGCCACATCCTATTCTACCAATTTATTTGGTCTCCCAGAAATACATAAGGATAAGATAAATCCACCAATGAGACCAACAGTTTATAGTGTGGTTAATTGAACCCATATCATATTGTTTAGAGAATACATTAAAAGACTTTTTAAAGCATTCACCAAACCACTTGCATGATAGCAGTGATTTTCTACAAATGTATAAATTGGTATCAAGTGAATGAGCAAGTAGAATATGTATTTGTCATATTGGGTATAGATTCACTATTTACAATCATATTTAATGATGTTGGTATAACATATGTCAGAAAATATCCTGACATTATATATGTATATATGTGTGTGTATATGTATATATATATATATATATATATATATATATATATATATACATATACATATATCAAACTTGGTAATAGTAAGATTATGGCAATGGGGTAAAATGAATATGTTTATTCAGACACTAGTCCTTTTTTGTCCCTCATACTTTTTCTCTAGAGAGAAGAGGAATGAAGGTCAGCAGGACTAAGACAGAATATATGTGTGTGAATGAGAGGGAGGATAGAGGAATAGTGAGGATTCAGGGAGTAGAGGTGGAAAAGGTGGATGAGTTTAAATACTTGGGATCAACAGTTCATAGTAATGCTGAGTGTGGAAGAGAGGTGAAGAAGAGAGTACAGGCAGGATGGAGTGGGTGGAGAAGAGTATCAGGAGTGATTTGTGACAGACGAATAGCAGTAAGAGTGAAAGGGAAGGTCTACAAGAGGGTAGTTAGACCAGCTATGTTATGTGGGTTGGAGACAGTGGCATTGACAAAAAGGCAGGAGTCAGAGCTTGATGTGGCAGAGTTGAAGATGTTAAGATTTGCAGTGGGTGTATATTTGGAGACAAAGCCAGAGAGACAAGATTATGTTGGTTTGGACATGTGCTGAGGAGGGATGCAGAGTATATTAGGAAAAAGATGCTAAGGATGAAGCTGCTAGGTAACAGGAAAAGAGGAAGGCCTAAGATAAGGTTTATGGATGTGGTGAGAGAGGACATGCAGGTGGTTGGTGCGACAGAGCAAGATGCAGAGGACAGGAAGAAACGGAAACATTTGATCTGCTGTGGCGACCCCTGACGGGAGCAGCCGAAAGAAGAAGAAAGACTTTTTCATAAAAGATTTGTGGATAATATATTTATACTTTGGGGTAATAGTGAAGTTCTTAAAATATTTAAGAGAAAGTGTAGGTTTTTTGATGTTTAAGAAATCCTTTTCACTAAATATTATGAATTTTTTAGATATTAGACTAGAAAAGGCACATGGTACACTTAACACAAGGGTCATTATTGACACTAAGAAAAATGCATATTGACATAGATCGAGTGGCTTTGTATTAGAACATTACCCCACCACGATTTTCGTGCAGGAATAGGTGTGGCCTGCATGATTGACAGGGCAGTCCTGTGTGATGTTGCATGGTAATCATGGGTGAGTGAAAAGCCATGCAGATTATCAAGTGGCCTGGTGAATATTCATCATATGATCGTACTTTGGCACATACCACTCAACGTGTTAGAGCAAGAAATCTGGACAAAGCCCCCAAAATATGGACACTTTTTAAATATTGCTTTTACCAGCTTAGAAAATTGATAGAATAACAGGTTTTGCATCAGCATGAATTTTCTGAAGGGTATGAAGTCTGAAACTCAAATGTCTGTCGTTAATTTCTGACACTAACCCTGAATAATTTGCAATGATTTGCCAGAAAACCACAATTGTATGACAAATAGAACAAAAGTATGAGGCAAAAATCTGGACATTCTGCAAAAATCTGTACACTTGAGAGGTATGCTTTGGCATTCTTGAAATAGGGCCATTGCAAGGGAGTTTTTCAGTATGGAGTCACACTCAGTATGTACTATATGTTTGTACAGGAATTGCTTTAGCAGAGGGGTAAGCCCCCCGGAACCCCTCATGTTTCTTTACTAGGAATTGGTTTTGCGAGGGGTCAGTCCCCCTGCACCCTCCATGTTTCTTTAATATACTGTTCATCAGTAATTGCTTTATGCAGGGGGGGAGTGTGCTTGCCACGTTACAGAAACAACATGAAAGTGCAGTTTTCTATCAGATGTCACAGCAGTTTATGTTCGTGCCTCATGTGAGTTGTATTCAGGTTGTAGTCAGAAACGTAAGGCATTTAGTGTTTGCAATGTATAGTATTGCATAATATCGGTGCATAGTGAACAGTGCAAGAATAGCAGCTGAATCATTGTTAAAGTGTAATTTTTATACTATATTGTATACTGTTTCTTTTTTTTTTCTTATGTAGGTAACAGCTAATATGTGTACATTTCAACAGTCTATACTTTGAATTTATGAACCGCGCACTTACAGCAGCGGCCAGATTCAACTGTTTAGAAAGTCTTGCATATTCATTTTAATGGCAAAGGTCTTCACCTGTTTATTCAGAGTAATAGTAGCAAAAACAGTCATACGCAGGGTGGTGAGCAGAGTTGGGGTGGTCCTTACTACTGCGCATCTGGTGGGGTAGTGTTCTAATCCACAATTTATTTTTAATAATATAGCTAAAGGTCAAATGCTATGATCAGCTAGATTAAATAGTAGTGATCAAGTTCTAGAAACACAGAAGAACTCATATTACACTTTTAAGGACAGGGATTATAGTGAAAACTGCTTATGGAAGGACAAAACACATGTTGTGTCTTCTTGACATAGTATAAACAAACCAATCTATTCAGAAGGCCAACAGTCATGTATCACAACTATTGATGAAAAGGAGACTAAGATGGCAACTGACCTACAAACACTACACCAGCATGGCTCTGCAAAAATGTAAAGATTAATCAGATTGGCACAGAACATAGTTCTCTGTAAGGGAAATAAACATTAAATACAAATAGTTTGTTCCTTTAAGAAAATAAGCCTATAGAAGGTGATTAACTTTGCCAGGGGGAGAGACCAGATAATTTTGGGCCAAGTTTCTGAATATATGTGTTACAACAAAGAAGAAAACTGAGCTCAAAATACTTCAAAAATAAAAGAAAATCAGAAAGATGTCAGACGAACTAGAAAAAGTGGATACTCAAACATCAAAAACTAAATATTCAGCAGCAACATCACCTGAGATGGAAGTTGTCTGAAAAAGGCAGAGGACCAGAAACAGCAGGAAAATGGAAACATTACAAATAAAATGAAACCAGGCTAACTTACAAACCTTGACAACTTAAAAAATTAGCATTACAACCATTGCAACTGGCTATCCAGAAATTTTCAGATCAACTTCAAACATCAAGTAATCAGATTGAGACCAGAATGGAAAAAAATGGAAACAAGAGTAACCAAAGATGAGATTAAAATAGACCATTTGCGAAAATATACCAAGACAAACTCCAAATTCATACAAGATATCCAACAAAAAGTCATAGATTCGGAAGGAAAAGCAGAAGGAATAATAGACTCATCCAAGGGGCCCCTGAAAAATATGAGCAACCATATTTAATAGAAACGGTGCACCAAATCGTAGGCTGTCTGTCTGAAAGATCAGCGGAAGCAAACCAAATAATTATCGAAAGAGTACATCAGGGGATCAGGTCAACACAAAACTTAGATAAACCAAGACAAGTACATGTAAGGGTATAGAATTGCCAAGATGCCTACAAAATTCTTGCAATAGCCAAAAAAATAAAAATAAAATTTAAGCTGAAATGGAAACAAAATCACCTTTGCCCAAGATGTCCCCTTCCAGGTTAGACATGAGAGACAGAAAATGTCACCTTTTTGTGTGCATTTGATTTTAAAGAAAATTCAATTTCAAATGAAATACCTCAATACATTAATATTCCAATACAAAGGTATTAAATACTGAGTCACAACAGTTAAAGGGCCAAAAACGCTTTTATAAAAGCATTTAATGAACTGCCTGAGTGAAGTAATCATCGAACGCTGAACTAAGTAAGAAGTAAAGGTCAAAGCTACAAACTAGGCTTCTGCTCACTGAAGATAACACTATCTAACTAAAGCAATTAATAGCTCTTTGTTTATAATTTACTTTTAATGTAAGTATGCCTTCAAATTTGGTCTTGATTTTCATCAGAAGTGCATTCCTGGATGGAAGATAATGAAACCTCACTTTACACCCTGTAAAAGATGGTGCAACTTTATATGCAATAACGAAACCTCACTTTACAGCCTGTAAAAAGATATCCAGAACACTTCCTGTTTGCCTCAGATGATGCAACTTCATATGCAAATGCTCGTATACACAGTTAAGGCAAAATGAACAAAACAATAGTGAAGATGAGTAAGAAAACAATCACATAGAGCTATAAAGATTAAATTTGCATTATTGGAGATGAAATAAGAAGCATTCAATATACAGCCCTCTAATCAAGGTAATTATTACCCTTTGGACTGTACATTCAAAGTTGAGAAAGACCTTATTCTTTCCTTGTGACTTTGTCATCACAAGGAAACTGGGTACTTACATATTATCGCAACCACTTTTTCAAGCAGACGTAATTTGTAATCTGTTGGCAAAACATGTATATGAACCTGAAAAGGGCTGTGTGAAGTGGTAAAAACTTTTGTCTCACAATGCTTTTGATCTTGGAAGAGGAATCAAGGCACAGTTCCTCTTCCTGGGTAGCATCCTTTCGTGAGCTACCTTAATGATAAGTGCTGTAAACATGCCTGTGCATTCAGAGTCCTGTGAAGAAAGACCTGTTTATTCGTTGTCATGTTTTGTAAAGCTGGATTATACAGCTTGTAACCTACATTTTTAAGAGCAAAAAGGTATGCAGAAAAGTGAAGCACTAAAACTAGGATTACAGGTAAGAAGAATGATTTTGTAAATTGAGTACATTCACTGAATCAAAGTACAAGGAGAAGTTGAACCGGCGTACATTACAATACAATTGTATATATCTTAAAAAATACAGGTAAAACCTTTAATAAAATTGGCATTGCAATGTTAAAAAATTGTAATGTTTAAAACACTGCATCAATCCAGTAGTCACTGTTACAGGAGTAAAGATCATCCAAAGTTACATTACGGCGAGTGTCAGGCAGCAGGCACGTCTGTGTTATAATCAAGTCCCATCAGAAACCTATGGCACCCCAGAATACCAAATTGGACCGTTATTCCTCTTCCTACCTCACACACGATGTGGCACAGTAAAAAATAATAGCTTACACACCCCTTTTAAGTTTACCACACATATTTTCCTCCAAACATAACAAATTATGCCTGATTGAAAATGTGGTTGTGATAATACTGCAAGTAGATAGTCTAGGTTTGATGGAGACACTAGGAACATTTCATTTTTACATCCCATGACTGCTTAGATTACCATGCAAATGTTAAGGGCTACCATAAGTGATTTTGACATCAGATCAGGAAAATGACTTAATCGGTTTAGCCAGCACAGATCCACAAGTTCTGTAATGTCGCCATACACTTGGAAACTAGCATTCTGGTGATTGTAATTAATGTATGGCAACACATTCCATGCCCTTAATTGTGAATACCTGCCAATAAAGGGGAAATTAATAAAAAGAGGTTGATACTCCACAACAAACGAAGCAAACCAGATGAATGAAAAGACAAGTCCTTTATTCGAATAAGTAAGCGCTTTCACGTTGCTCAGAACGCTTCATCAGACTTCAACAAACCATAAAAATTTGAATCAACTTATATATAAGTAAAACACCAATGAAAATCACATTAGCAAGTCACATGCAAGTTACAAAAATACATCATTTCCTTTCCATAAAAATTACATAAAATAAAATATATAAATATATATATCCTAAAAATCTCATGCTAATAAATGAATAGTAGAAGTAAAATGTTAAAACATACTAAAACATAGATTATGAAACATATTACTACTGTTTAATGTTTCAAAGGTTTATCTAATAAAAATGGTCTCAATGAAAATTTATCATTGAGACCATGACCTTTATTCGCAGATAGCTTAATTATCCACTTTGCCTCAGCTTTTTCTGTCTTATTGCCAATATTACCAAGTCTTTCTGTCTCTGTTAACTGTCCTATTACTAAAAATCTAAAGGCATGTGTGGTGTCATTTTGTAGTACATGCTTGGCTAGGGCATTCCCTTCATTCTCTCTATGTATAGCATACAAATGCTCTCGTATCCTTTCTCTTAAGGTTCTATTAGTCTTTCCTATATAGAAACAATAACATTTTATGCAGGATGCTAAATAAATCACATTTCTTGACTTGCAATCAGCGTATTCATTAAACTCATATTTAACACCAGTGTCTGGATGTATAAAAACATTAGATTTCATTATATATATACACTGGTTGCAAGAGCGACATGCAAATGTACCCTTTCTCTCAGAGGAGATCTTATTTTTAGGCACTCTCTCATAACAAAGCATACGTTTCAAAGATTTAGTATTCTTATAGCTAAAGGATGGTTTCTCACCCACTAAGTCTTTTATACCATCATCTAACTGTAGAATATTCCAATGTCTCTTAATAATGTTGACAATAGAAGTATTATTATTAGTAAAGGGTATCACTAGTCTCCTCTTATCATTATTCATCACTATAGGTCTCTCATCTATACTGCCTTGTTTTTTAATAAAAGGACGTCCTAGATGTGTATGTTCGAAAGTATCCAATGAACGCATATCTCTATTGCAATAGCCTCTATGTCTAAAATCATTTTCTATAGTTTTTAATGCATTAGAAAAGACCAAATCATCACTAGTTATGTTAGAAAAATGTTTCACCTGATTATTTACAATGTTTTTATGTATATGGGGGGATGCATGCTACTTCTGTGAAGAATAGCATTCTTCCTACATGCCTTCCTAAATACTTCTGTTTCTAGAGTATTGTCTTTTTTGCTCAATGTCACATCTAAAAAATCAATTGTGTTATGTGAATACATTTCAGTCAACCTAAGAAATGTGGTAGTTCCATTAATATATAGAACAAACTCTTTCAGGAGCTCTAATGTGCCTCCCCAGATTAAAAAAAGGTCATCCACAAAACGTTTATAATATTTTATAGAAGTGGAGTAAGCCAAATGTTCTAAAACATACGTATTCTCCCAATATGCTAACACAAGGTTAGCATAAGAGTTTGAACAAGATGTGCCCATAGCTACTCCTTTAATTTGAAGGAAGTATTCATTATTATTAAAGGTAAAAACATTGTGACAAAGAACCATTTCTAACAACATTGTGAGTTTAATAACTTGATTATTGCTAAGTCCTTTATTTAACAAATATAACCTTAAGAAATCTATCCCTACATCATTAGGTATACAAGTGAAAAGAGAGACAACATCTAGTGTTACCATATAATCTGTAGTTTCTAGAATATTGTTCTCATTGAAAGGTGCTAGTGTTTCCAAAAACTGTTTCGTATCACGTAATATAGATTTAGTAGATTCCACGACTGGTCTCAAATTTTTTTCTAGAAAAATAGATATTGTCTCAGTTAACCAGCCTCTGCCAGATACTATTGGTCTAAGTGGAGGATTATGTGTAGTCTTATGTACCTTAGGTAAACCTCTAATTACTGGTATCACAGGTTTCTCTATCAAAAAATATTTGTACAGTTCTTCATCAATAATCCCACACATCAACATGTCATAAAAATCTGCATGTACTGTTTTTATTAATTTATCTAAATCTGACATGCTCAATCTCTTATAAGTAGTAGTATCTGAAAGCATTTCTAACATAGTATCATGGTAGTAGCCGGTATCTAGAAGCACTGTAGCTCCCCTTTGTCAGCTTGTCGAATGACTATACTAGTATTGTTCTTTAAATCATGAAGGGCTAACTTCTCTTCCTTGGTAATATTGTAAAAATCAAGTTTTGTATTGTCAGATTAAAAAAACTTCAACAAATCATCACTGCAAGCTCTTTCAAAACTTTCCAATAAAGGATGTATAGCAGGCATATATGTAGAAGGTTTTTTAAAAGACAAAACATCAGTATTAGAAGCATTGTTGCCAAACTGTAAACCAAGTGCAATATTTCTAACAAAACATTTTATGTCAACAATTAAATCACTTACATCAGTCCCCTGAGAGGGAATGAAGGACAAACCTTTGTTCAAAATCTTTCTTTCATTGTCCATAAACATGTGACTGGAAAGATTAATAATCAAGTCCTGGTTACAGTTTTGAAAGTTTTTTTCTGAAATTCTAACTGGCCTCCTGATATCTTCCTTTTCCTGGTGGTTTGTGGACTCCAATTGCGCCTCATCTCCTGTCGAAAAGGGAGTGGAAAACGGAGAGAAGTGTCATTAGATTCAGCTGAAACAGTTCCACTTGTTGATATAGGTGTTTTTCTTCTCACTACAGGTGCTGACATGGTCGTTGTATTTAAAACATCAGAGTGTACTGTATTCACACTGGGGCATTGTTCGCTGACTGCTGCTTCTACCTGAGAAGAGGAAACAGGCATGGAAGGAGTAGGAGCAGATAAAGTGTTACACTCAGAGAAAGGCATTTCAATGTTAGTGCGCGTTGCAGCATATGTTGTCCTGGTGGACTCTCTCGGCCAGGAGAAGACGTTCCCCCTCGAGAAATCCATACAGTCTCTTTCTAATTTCTTCTTTTTTGCCAATAATAACTTGTTATCTAACGCTTGCATTGTAGTCGCTATATCAGAAAGAAAATCTTCTTTCTGTGTGTTAGTGAGAGCTGCAGTCAATTTTTCTTCTAAAGCTATAGCTTCTTGCTGAAGTTCCAACTCTATCAAAGTATATTGCTCAATAAGTAGTCTCATGTAGGCATAGCTCATATCTAAATTAAGTTGCTGCCACTTAGACAAAAGTTCAGGATAGGCAGAGCCAAAAGTAGGCATTTTTAACAAACGAAGACCTCTAGGAACAACTTTAAAATTAATGCATGCCTCCATATGTCTTTTTTGCCACTGGGCATTCTTAATTTTACTAAGGTTGTCCTCGAGCTTTCTCATTGTTTGTAAAACATCTACATGCCAATCAGTATCTCTGTGTAGAGGCTGCTTTTGCTGATTCAGCATAAGACAGTTTTAAAAGTGGATTAATACCTTCTGTTAAGATTTCTGTAAGACCCAAAGATCTGGATTCAAGTAACACATTGCTGGTTTCTTCTGTCATGTCCCTTCAGTGAACAAAATAGCAGATTTCAGCAAGAAAAGAACACTGTCAGGGTAAGGTATCACCTCCCAAAAAAAGCACAAATCCAAAATCAGAAGAGGTTGATACTCCACAACAAACGAAGCAAACCAGATGAATGAAAAGACAAGTCCTTTATTCGAATAAGTAAGCGCTTTCACGTTGCTCAGAACGCTTCATCAGACTTCAACAAACCATAAAAATTTGAATCAACTTATATATAAGTAAAACACCAATGAAAATCACATTAGCAAGTCACATGCAAGTTACAAAAATACATCATTTCCTTTCCATAAAAATTACATAAAATAAAATATATAAATATATATATCCTAAAAATCTCATGCTAATAAATGAATAGTAGAAGTAAAATGTCAAAACATACTAAAACATATATTAGATTATGAAACATATTACTACTGTTTAATGTTTCAAAGGTTTATCTAATAAAAATGGTCTCAATGAAAATTTATCATTGAGACCATGACCTTTATTCGCAGATAGCTTAATTATCCACTTTGCCTCAGCTTTTTCTGTCTTATTGCCAATATTACCAAGTCTTTCTGTCTCTGTTAACTGTCCTATTACTAAAAATCTAATGGCATGCGTGGTGTCATTTTGTAGTACATGCTTGGCTAGGGCATTCCCTTCATTCTCTCTATGTATAGCATACAAATGCTCTCGTATCCTTTCTCTTAAGGTTCTATTAGTCTTTCCTATATAGAAACAATAACATTTTATGCAGGATGCTAAATAAATCACATTTCTTGACTTGCAATCAGCGTATTCATTAAACTCATATTTAACACCAGTGTCTGGATGTATAAAAACATTAGATTTCATTATATATATACACTGGTTGCAAGAGCGACATGCAAATGTACCCTTTCTCTCAGAGGAGATCTTATTTTTAGGCACTCTCTCATAACAAAGCATACGTTTCAAAGATTTAGTATTCTTATAGCTAAAAGATGGTTTCTCATCCACTAAGTCTTTTATACCATCATCTAACTGTAGAATATTCCAGTGTCTCTTAATAATGTTGACAATAGAAGTATTATTATTAGTAAAGGGTATCACTAGTCTCCTCTTATCATTATTCCTCACTATAGGTCTCTCATCTATACTGCCTTGTTTTTAATAAAAGGACGTCCTAGATGTGTACGTTCGAAAGTATCCAATGAACGCATATCTCTATTGCAATAGCCTCTATGTCTAAAATCATTTTCTATAGTTTTTAATGCATTAGAAAAAAACAAATCATCACTAGTTATGTTAGAAAAACGTTTCACCTGATTATTTACAATGTTTTTATGTATATGGGGGGGGGATGCATGCTACTTCTGTGAAGAATAGCATTCTTCCTACATGCCTTCCTAAATACTTCTGTTTCTAGAGTATAGTTAGTAGATTCCACGACTGGTCTCAAATTTTTTTCTAGAAAAATAGATATAGATATAGAGGATTATGTGTACCCTAGACTACACATAATCCTCCACTTAGACCAATAGTATCTGGCAGAGGCTGGTTAACTGAGACAATATCTAAAAAAACCTAGTGAGACCTATAGTGAGGAATAATGATAAGAGGAGACTAGTGATACCCTTTACTAATAATAATACTTCTATTGTCAACATTATTAAGAGACATTGGAATATTCTACAGTTAGATGATGGTATAAAAGACTAAGTGGGTGAGAAACCATCTTTTAGCTATAAGAATACTAAATCTTTGAAACGTATGCTTTGTTATGAGAGAGTGCCTAAAAATAAGATCTCCTCTGAGAGAAAGGGTACATTTGCATGTCGCTCTTGCAACCAGTGTATATATATAATGAAATCTAATGTTTTTATACATCCAGACACTGGTGTTAAATATGAGTTTAATGAATACGCTGATTGCAAGTCAAGAAATGTGATTTATTTAGCATCCTGCATAAAATGTTATTGTTTCTATACAGGAAAGACTAATAGAACCTTAAGAGAAAGGGTACGAGAGCATTTGTATGCTATACATAGAGAGAATGAAGGGAATGCCCTAGCCAAGCATGTACTACAAAATGACACCACACATGCCTTTAGATTTTTAGTAATAGGACAGTTAACAGAGACAGAAAGACTTGGTAATATTGGCAATAAGACAGAAAAAGCTGAGGCAAAGTGGATAATTAAGCTATCTGCGAATAAAGGTCATGATGTTATGTGATCCTATCTCGCCTACATTCTGAATGATGGGTTCGGAGCCGATCCCTCGGCTCCGACTCGGCACGCTTATGCCAAAGAGCGAAGTCTCTTATTGGCTGAGCTTACTATATCCCAGGATGCACCACTACCAGTCCCCCAGATCTCGTTTGCCGCTAACTAGCAAAGACGTGGTCTCGAGCTGGCTGAGCTAAGTAGTGTCTTTTCACTAACTTTTTCTGTCAGAAATTTGCTAATTCTTTAACAAAAAGCTGTTTTAACAGCTACTCTGTGTGTTTTGAAAACTTTTTGTGGAAAATTTGTGTGTGATTGGTGTTTGTTCTGGTTACAGGCTCCCTTCATCCGTAGGGCCTTTCCTGTTGGTTAATCCCTTTTGAACCTTAGGGGTTCTTGGATTCCTTTATACATTTATTCACTGTTGTATGTCTTCAATTGGCCTTTATTTTAATTGCGGGCTATCATTGTGAACGGCAAGTTAATCTTTGTAGGGTCAGTCTATTCCAACAAAGTTTGTCTGTGAGAGAGTTACTCAGTTTTACTTATAATGTCTCAGGCTCCTAGGCCTTCGGGCTTCAAGAAATGCACTAAATGTAGTTTTAAAATGTCTATCACGGATGACCACTCTCTCTGTGTATATTGTTTGGGCGCCAAACATTTGCAGGAGTCCTGCAGCGTGTGTCACGCTTTTTCCTCGAGGGTCCTCCAAGAGAGGAAAAATAAGCTTATATTGAAAGGCCTTATAAAACCCTCCTTTGAAGAAGCTTTAGCATCCTCTCCTTCCCCTGCTAAAAAGAAAAGGGCGTCAGCTCCGACCAGTCCGTCGGACCCGACCGCCAAAAGACATAGGCAGACTTCTCCTTCGGCTCCAAGGACTTCGGAGCCGAGAGCGGAACGGTCTGCCTCGATGCCTCCAGTCTCGACTCCTCTGGCTTCGGAGCCGATGGCTGGGGCATCGAGAGGCGGGTCACCTTCATCGGCTCCACTGGTCTCGGAGCCGATGAAGGTTGTCCGCTCAGACACTTCCTCCTCGGCGCCTAAGTCCTCCTCGGCACCGATTGAAACTGGTTTGGGTATTCCTTCGGCGCCGATAGTTATCGAGTCACCTCGGAGCCGGTCCCCTAGCCCCTTGGGGCCGTTGGAGAGGCCAACTCGAACCCGTTCAGTCTCCTCTAGGTCATCGAGGATGTCAGATTCGGATATAGACAGGGTGCTCCAAAGACTGTTCCAGTCCCCAGTCTTTCAAAAATTTGTTTCGGCTCCGACCCAATTGGCTTCGGAGCCGATAGCCCATTCCATTGCCATTCCTCCTCCGACCGCTTCGGCTCCGTCGGAGCAGGTGCTGTTGGAGCCGGTGGAGATCCTAGGGTCGGCTCCGACCCTTACTCCAACCCCGGCCTTCGGGTCCGAGGTTGGCACGCGGACTTCTTCGGCCGGACCCGGGGATGACGTTTCGGGACCTATACTGTCGGTTCCGAGCCTCCCTCTCGGTGCTTCGGCTGCGGGACTTCCGTCTGCTATCATGGCTCCGGGGACCGGACACTCCC
Source organism: Protopterus annectens (assembly GCF_019279795.1). Taxonomy (NCBI): domain Eukaryota; kingdom Metazoa; phylum Chordata; order Ceratodontiformes; family Protopteridae; genus Protopterus; species Protopterus annectens. Next base: position 645,028,234 of record NC_056725.1, read on the forward strand.
AGGATTCTGGGGTCCGGCTTTCAGAGCTATGAGGAGTGCCTTGGCCAAGTCTTCTTCGCCATCTCTACAGCTTTACCGCACCTTCCTGGGCGTGGAGACTGGGTCTTTGGCAGTTCCCTGTCCCTAGGCAGCGGAGCCCGGGCCTGAGGTTACCCCACTGGGGTTCCCCTCCTCCTGAGGGTTCTTCGGAGTTGTCTTCGGAGGAGCCCCAAGGAAGAGATCGTGCAAGAGGAAGCACGTGGACTCCCGAGTCTCTTACATCAGACACTGATCTTGATGATGCGGAGGGGTCCCCAAAGTCGTCCTCGGATGATGTCTCATTCGCAGACATTTTAGAGATCCTTAAGCATCGAGGCGGCTGGATATCCAAACCCCCCTCTGCTGATGAGTCAGTGCTTCTCAAGGCCTTTGGGGCTCAGCCCTCCACCTCCTGGGTGTCTCCGCCCTTCGACGAGCTCCTGGATTTGGTTTGTCGGAGGGCGTGGGAACATCCAGATACTGTGGAACCAGTGCCTTCTCGCCCTAACAAATTTTTGTCTGCCCCACCCGAGAAGGAGTTCTTGACAAAAGGCGTGGCTGTAGATGCCATGGTGATGGCATCTGCTACACAACAGGACGTGGCAGAGGCTTCAACGTCCGTCCATCCTCCTAATAAGGAGTCTAGGAGCATGGACCTGCACGGGAAGCGCACCCTGACTTCAGCGGCCTTTACACTAAGGTCCCTGAATTATTTGGCACATTTTACCAGGCTACAGAGGGATCTGGTCAAGGAGCTGTCAGATTCCCTCTCAGGTAACCTACCTGAGCAGCTAGCCCAGTCGGTTAGCTCTCAGTTGGCTATCCTTACCTCGATTTCTAACTCGTCCATGAGGCTCATTTCATATGCGTCAAGGGGCGGGCAGAGCGGCAGGCACAGGCGTGGCTCTACGGAGACAAGCCTGGCTCCGTTTGTGTCATTTTGCGGAGGCCTTCAGGTCTTCCTTCGCCGACGCTCCCTTTGATGGGTCCTCTTTGTTTGGACCTAAGGTTAGAGACACTCTTACCCGCTGTGAGCAAGAGGGAAAAACTTTATCTGCCGAGGTGCACGTTATTCCACTCCCTTCGGCCTTATCCCAAGGCTAAAGGAGGAGGGAAGATGTGGTTCCGCAAATCACGTAAGTTTTTTCCTCAACAGCAGGAAGATTCCCCTTCCAGAGGCAGAGGACAGGGAAATTTTTCTGGGAGACGCCGTCCCAGAGGCGGCAGAGGGCCCCGCAATTCTGGAGACCGCGAGTCCTTTCGTGGCTCTTCAGCCTCCCACACTTCATGAGGGATTGCCCGGCTGTGCTGCTCCGGAGCCAGTCGGGTGCCGTTTTGCCAAGCACCTAAAAGCCTAGGAGTCTATCACTCAGGACAGATGGGTGCTTCGGATTATTGCCGGAGGTTACACCATTCCCTTCACACACTCACCCCCACCGTCCAAAAAAATCCCGACCCACCACCCAGTCAAAGGGAAATTGCAGCCGCAGAAGCGCCAAAGCTGCTAGAAAAGGAGCCATCCAACCGGTCCCCACAGACCAGATCGGATCCGAAATTACTCAAGGTTCTTTTAGTGCCAAAAGACAGGGGACCTGAGACCAATATTGGATCTCAGCAAACTAAACCAGTCCGTCATGAAGTCCAAATTCGAATGGTCACTTTACAATCCATTCTCCCATTGTTGGAGAAGGATGTTTGGATGTGCTCCATAGATCTCAAGGACGCCTATTATCACATACCGATACATCAGGCGCCCAGGAGGTATCTGCGCTTCAGCCTGGGAGACAGTCATTTCCAATTTTGTGCACTGCCCTTTGGTCTCACCACAGCCCCCAGGGTGTTCACCAAGTGTTTGGCAGTAGTGACTGCTCACCTGAGGAGTCTTGGATTCCAAGTGTTTCCCTATCTGGACGACTGGCTCCTGACTGCCACCACCAGGCATCTACTAATAGACAACCTCAAAGCCACCATCTTCCTGGGTGCTACCCTGGGAATTACATTCAATTGGTCAAAGTCTGTCTTGCTGCCCTCTCAGCGCATAAGATTCATAGGAGCAGAGATAGACTCAAAATTGATGCGCGTCTTTCTTCCTACCGAAAGGATTCAAACTTTACAAGGTCAAGTTCAAGCCCTGCTTCCAAGATCCAAAGCCCCAGCCAGGATGGTCCTGCAACTTTTAGGTTCGATGTCTGCCACGGTTCTCCTAGTTCCACTGGCAAGATTGCACATGAGGATTCTTCAGTGGCTGTTATCGACACAATGGTCCTTTCAGAATCTCCCCCTCAATCACCCCATTCTGATTACAGAAACGTGCAAACGGGACCTCCGCTGGTGGCTTCAGCCATCCAATCTGAATCAGGGAAGACCTTTTGTTATCCCTCCGGCCACCCTGACGACGGATGCCTCCCAGACAGGGTGGGGGGGGCATTGTCTGGGCAGGTTAGTTCAGGGTTCCTGGCTTCCAGACGAAACCTTTCTCCATATCAATGTATTGGAAATGAGGGCTGTACTTCTGTCCCTACAGGCCTCCACAAGTTTCTCCCTCAAGGCATTATCGCTATCCACACAGACAACATGTCGGTGGTCTGGTATCTAAACAAACAAGGAGGGACCAGATCTTACCCCTTTGCAGAGAGGCCATGAGGGTGTGGGAATGGGCTGTAGCTACCAACCGTTTCTTGGTAGCGACCCACATTCCAGGGAAATCCAATATATTGGCAGACAGATTAAGCAGGACGATTCTCTCTCCTCACGAGTGGTCCCTGAACGAAACAGTAGCAGCTCAGGTTTTCAGAAGATGGGGGACCCCGTGCTGCGACCTGTTTGCAACACCTCAAAACACAAAGTGCAAGAGGTTCTTCTCCTTGACTCCGCGTCAGGGGGAGGCAGCTACGGATGCTCTAGCCCAACCTTGGCCAACAGGACTACTTTATGCCTTTCCTCCGTTCCCACTTCTCCCCAAAATCATCCAGAAAGCTTCTCAATTGGGGTCCACAATGATACTAATTGCTCAAGACTGGCCTCGTCAGGTATGGTTCCCCTACCTAAAGAAACATGCTGTGGACGATCCTTGGTTTTTGGATCTAACTCCGGATCTGCTGATTCATCAGTCGGGACAACAACACCAGTCCCTTCACACTTTGAAATTGACAGCTTGGCTCCTCCACTTCCGACTTTAGTCAGAAATCACACCTTAGACCCGGAAGTTATTCACATTTTATCTTCGGCCCACAAACCCACCACTAAGAAATTGTACCTCAGTAAGTGGAAGAGGTTTGCTATCTGGGCTCAACTCAGGGGCTTAGACCCTATCACTGCCCCGATACGAGAGGTTTTGAAATTTTTAACATCCTTGTTTAATCAAGGATCTTCAGTCTCTACTATTAAAGTCCAACTAGCAGCTATCTCCAAATTTCACGAATCCATGGATCCACCGTTGATGAGCAGCAGATTATGCAAAACTTTCATTAAAGGTGCTGGGCTGTTAAGACCCCCAGTTTTTCATCCTGCGCCTCCATGGGATCTTGATTTGGTACTTCGTGCCTTAACATCTTCCCCTTTCGAACCGGCTGCTACATGTGAGTTAAAATATCTGTCTTGGAAAACTGCCTTCTTAGTTGCAATTACCTCTGCAAGAAGAGTTTCAGAGCTTCAAGCCCTATCTATCAAACCACCGTACTTGATTTTTCACAAGGATAGAGTATCACTTAGGCCTAACCCATCTTTTGTTCCAAAGGTTTGTTCTAATCTCTGTCTCCAACAATCTCTAGAGCTACCAGTTTTCTTTCCAAAATTCTCCAACGAAGCGGAATACACCCTCCATAAATTGGATGTTCACAGGCAATTGCGCTTCTATCTAGACAGGACTCAAGAAATTGAAAATCAGACCAGTTGTTTGTGTCCTTTTCAGATAATAAATTGGGTAAAACCATCACTAAAGCTACTATCTCCAAATGGATTAGAGATTGCATAACTCAGGCTTATTCCTCTTCAAATAAGCAACTTACAACATCTATCAAAGCTCACTCTACCAGAGCTATGGCTACTTCTATTGCTTTTCATTCCAAGCTCGCTATTTCTGAGATTTGTGCTGCGGCTACTTGGTCCAACCCGCACACTTTCATTTCCCACTATAAATTGGATGTGGCATCTAAAGGGCGAGCATCATTTGGTTCCACGGTACTCAGGAGTGTTTTCCAGTGAGCCACCCAGGATTCAGGTGCTAGGGCGCTGTCCCATCAGTCAGAATGTAGGCGAGATAGGATCACATAACATCTTTTAGTTATGTACTCACCATAACTTCAGATGTTTGGGATCCATCTCGCCTACATTCCTAATACCCACCCTCCTTCCCCCTGCCTTGGAGATCAGAAGAGATTGAACGGTTTTGAGTTCTACTGTTTTTTATCTTGTTTCATCTGACGATGTTATATAAGCAGCATGTGTGTCTGTGTATGTATGCGGACAAACTAGATCTGGGGGACTGGTAGTGGTGCATCCTGGGATATAGTAAGCTCAGCCAATAAGAGACTTCGCTCTTTGGCATAAGCGTGCCGAGTCGGCCATCAGTCAGAATGTAGGCGAGATGGATCCCAAACATCTGAAGTTATGGTGAGTACATAACTAAAAGGTCTCAATGATAAATTTTCATTGAGACCATTTTTATTAGATAAACCTTTGAAACATTAAACAGTAGTAATATGTCTCATTATCTAATATATGTTTTAGTATGTTTTAACATTTTACTTCTACTATTCATTTATTAGCATGAGATTTTTAGGATATATATATTTATATATTTTATTTTATGTAATTTTTATGGAAAGGAACTGATGTATTTTTGTAACTTGCATGTGACTTGCTAATGTGATTTTCATTGGTGTTTTACTTATATATAAGTTGATTCAAATTTTTATGGTTTGTTGAAGTCTGATGAAGCGTTCTGAGCAACGTGAAAGCGCTTACTTATTCGAATAAAGGACTTGTCTTTTCATTCATCTGGTTTGCTTCGTTTGTTGTGGAGTATCAACCTCTTCTGATTTTGGATTTGTGCTTTTTTTGGGAGGTGATCCCTTACCCTGACAGTGTTCTTTTCTTGCGGAAATTAATAAAAGATAACATGTTCTATATATAACTGGCACAACTTATGTATGTACTATAATTGAATTCACGTAATCTGCCCTCTTATGTTTTAGTTTCATTTTGAGTTTGTGTGGTTTAGATTGATTTCATTGAGAATAACATGTTATATACCAAATTATTCAGAGGTGTTCAGTACAGAATGTTGTATCCTATTTAGGATGTAAGAAAATTTGGTCTCTGTTATAATTTCCTCATTTTGAAATGTATATGGGAGCACTACAAACATGAATTGAACATGCTTCTTATGGTTTTTATAAAGTATGAATGTGACAAATAACCACAGCTTAAATCAGACATTCATATGGTGCTTATTACAGTAAAAATGAAACTAATTTAGCTATCTTTAGGCTTTTTAACGTAAAGTTGTTTGTGTCTCACTGCACTTGCTGTTTAGTTAATTAGTAAGGACAAGCCTTCCTTCAAACTAATCAGTGCTACTTCACCACTAAACAAGGTCTGTTTTTGAAGATAACATGTTTCTTTGGTTAAATATAAAAATGTCAGGGTCGAAATGAATCACATAGGATGTTTTATTTATAGTCTTTCAAAGTTATAACCACACATTTGTATGTACGTTTGAGTAACAAACTACACTAGAGGCTATGTCATTTCCTTTTTTTTCTTTTAATATATGGCCTATGATTAATCCTTAAGCATAGATAGACTCCACAAGAAGGACGGGAGCGTAACATTAATCTATCAAAACTCCTTGCCTATTGTCTATCTCAAACCAGTCCCTTCCTTTGGAGACTTTGAATTTTTACTGACATTCCTTCTTATTAATAGCAACACACATCTAAATATTACAGTAATTTATATCCCCCAGGCCAATATATTCCCATTCCAGAGGATTTTCTCTCCTCGATAAACCAACATGTCTCACAAGAAACCACAATCCTAGGAGACACCAACATTAATTGGCAAAACCTAACTTCCAGCTCTCCAGTCAATAGTATGCACACTCTGTCTGTGCACACTCTCAGAGCCTACCTTAGATTGGTTACTAGTATCCCACCCTCACAATTACTCAGACTCAGACACCCTACCCAACATACTAAGTGACCACCTCCCAGCATATACCCATAGGGCTCACCCTCAAACAATCAAAACACACTTGCAAAACATCCAGGAATCTCACCCACTTCAACCAAAATACATTCATAAGCATTTTGAAAGCTCAAAACTGGGTCTCACTAACAGCCCTTCCCTTAGATGATGCTGTTAGCTACTCAACAATTTTTTTCTGGAAACAAGAATCTTAATAACTTAGCCCGTATATGAACCGAACAAACAATACAGATCCGTAACCCACAGGTTGAAGGCAAATGAAGTACAACTACTCAGATGGAACGTTATGGTGAGTACATAACTTCTTTTTAACCATGCCCCTTGGCTAAAAAAACAGACCAAACAAAATCTCCTACATAGAGACAAAGCATGGAAACAGCGGCAAAAAAATAAAACAAAACAAAATGAACTTAACTACAAACAGCTCCGAAATGAAGCAAAAAAAATTATTTATACAAGATAAAAAAACTAATTTTATTTTTTATTTTACATTTGTTAACCGGGAAAGTCCAAATTGGAACAAAGCCAATTTTCAGCAGAGGCCTGGGAAGAAATGCTCCAGATGTATGTCTTTGTAATGTGGGAGGAAACCGGAGTACACATAGGAAACCCACACAAATGCAGGGAGGACATGCAGACTCCGCACAGAAGGCACCCCAGCCAAGAATCAAACCAGAGAACCTCTTGCTGTGAGGCGACAATGCTACCACTGCACCACAGTGCCATGCTGTAAGCTAGCCACCTTAAACAATAACCAAAGAAGTTCTGCAAGTCTCTTTCCACTCTGCTTAATCCTAGCACCTTACAAAACCCATCCTCTACACCCGATAAAACTCCACAACAAACTTCCCATGACTTCAACACCCATTTCATCACTACCATTCAAATGTTAATCAAAGACTCATCAACAAACATAAACTTAAACTCCCAGTATACAACTAATTCCTAACAACAGACTCCCTTCCTCAGACACATCTAGCAATACTCCCACAACTCCTTCTTTTACTCTTTAGCCTGTACCCACCTCACTTATACTTAAACTCCTAACTAAACTCAAACCTGCTCTATTTCCACTGGTAATCTTCCCCCAGAGTATCTACAACTAGCAGCAGATGAGATTGCATTCCCAGTTAGCATTCTTATAAATCGCTCCACCTCTGAATGTTATGTCCACCATTTGTGGGAAAAATCTATTATAACTCCATTACATAAAGGTGGAAATTTCCATGACGTCTCTAACTATCACCCTATCTGTATACTCTCTCCATTGTCAAAAATCTTAGAAAAATATGTACAGACACAACTACTTAAATACCTCACTGATAATAATCTTCTTGCCCCTACCCAACATGGGTTCCATCTGAGACACAGCACTATCACAGCCCTTCTCTCACTCACTGATACTGTTAACAAAGCCTTGGATGCTGGTCACCCTACTTCAGTAATCTTACTGAATCTATCTAAGTCTTTTGACACAGTATCACATACTAAACTACTAAACCAAATATCAAAACTAGGATGTTTCCCCAAATCTTTCAACTAGTTTATCTCTTACCTAAACAAGAGGGAACAATCAGTCAGATGGCACAATGTACAATCTGGTTATCAGGCAAATAGCATAGGAGTCCCACAAGGATCCATTCTAGGGTCACTACTCGTTAATAACTTCATCAATAATCTTCACAAAGCTTCCCAATAAGGTACTCTCATCCAATATGCCGATGATTCTACAATAATGTCTGCCTCCAACAATTTCTCAAACGTACAGTTACACAAATTGTACTCACAACGATAGATAGAAACCTGGCTAAATAAAGCACAATTGTTGTTAAACCCCAGAAAAAACAAACTTATACTATTCTCTACAAAACCACCAGATATAGATTTCAACATCTTTTCTAAAGATAGTACAGACATTTAAATAGTGAAGACAGCAAAATTGCTAGGCCTGACAATTGACAACAAACTCACTTTTGAGACACATATTCTCAATACAGTAAAGAAAACACACTTTAAACTAGGCAAACTTTATCATCATAAACTCTACCTAGACCACCATACCAAAACAAAATTGGCTAGTACCTTACTCTTCCCTTTCTTTCTATATCGAAGTGCCATTTTTGCTAACCTTCACTCATCCCTTAGCAATAAACTACAATCCTGCTATTATAAATTAGTGAAATTTGCCTCAGGAAAGTCTAACCGCTCACACCATTGCCAAGCAATTTCAGAATTGAACTGGCTTGAACTTTCCCACTATCTCAATTCTACCCAACTAACTCTAGCCCACAAACTTATTTATAAATCCAACACCTGCCCAGCACTCTGCTCCATCCTACAAACTTATACTCCTACACGAAAACTTAGATCCTCAAGCAAACAGATTTTAAACATAACCAAACTCAGCAAAAGAGCCGGACAGTGTCTGTACTCCCATAGTATTGCTAAACTTTGGAATACCTTACCCTCCCACACAACTCAAATTGACTGTATAAAAACATTTAAATCAGCACTAAAAAGCCATTACCTCAATAACCCCTCTTACCCCCTCAAAACAAACAGGCCACCATAAAACTGACCCTTATTTAATTCATGTATGTAAAATGTCATATGGCATGTTTTATTCTGAAGGGGAATTGAACTTCGGTCTGTAAACAGCTGTGCAAATTCCTTCTAACACTCACTGTGAATTATACTCTTGCATATCTTTTCTTTTTATATATGTAACTTCTTCTGCCTGTATATTGAGATGCTAAGTCTTTTAATAATGTAAACATTGTATAGTACTGTTATCATTTTTGTTAAATTTGTGTACTTCTGTAATACGTTGTGGAGCTTTTCTCCCTAGGCCTTTGCTGAAAATGGGTTACAGATCCAGTGAAACTTTACCAGTCAATAAATGGGAGTAAATAAATAATAAATAATTAATAAATAAATAAATACAAAAGGAGGTACAGGTTAGAAATTAGGTGTATTTAGGAAAGATATGCTATACTTATTCTACCTGAGTTATATTTCTAGTCTGAGAAAGTTTGATCTTTTTTTTTTTTTTTTTTTTTTTTTTACATATTTCAACTGTTCTGGTGGACTATTGTGTGTATATATGTATATATATATATATATATATATATATATATATATATATATATATATATATATTTTTTTTTTTTTTTTCTTTCTTTCTTTGTAATGACTTGGAGCTTTTCTCCTCGGGCCTCTACTGAAAATGGACATATATCCAGTTAGACTAGCCCGGTCAACAAATGTTAAATAATAATAAAAATAAAACATCAAGTTATAGAGGAGGTAAGTGGAATCAAAGTCTGCATCATGCATATTTTCATGTACCTCCGCGTTTTAGTGCACTTCTGTCTTCCGGGCTAAGTAGAGATGTGGATAGGCACAAGGTTAGTGCAGGAAGGGTTAAGTGCTATTTGCCAACATACTTAATTGAGTGCCTTAAAAATTTGTTTTCTATGGTATAAGCAGATAAGCTATTACCTTCTATAGATGTGTCCAACCTGCGGCCCTCAGAGCTTTGCCATGCAGCCCTCTACCTCTAACTCCAACATCGATGTACACATGCCCCAAAACACTTTTTTGTTGTGTTTTTTGCGCCCGTGACCTGTAACTCTAACATCGGTGTGTGTGCATCCACCAAAGCATCCTTCTAGTTTTGATTTTTTTTGCGCCAAAGAAGGGTCTGTGTGTTCGTGCCATTATTTCGTGCCAAAGAATCAATGTGTGTGTTCTTGCTGAAGAGGGACTTGTCTGGATTTGCTGCCATTGCCTTTTAAAGAGACAGCACTTAACCTGTGTTAATAGGTAAGTATGGTGTGAGTGAGTGCATGCATGAAAGCAGAATGTTTGTGTGCATGAAAGTAGAAGTGTGTGTGTGTGTGTGTGTGTGTGTGTGTGTGTGTGTGTGTGTGTGTGTGTGTTTGTGTGCATGACAGAGAGACAGAGAGAGACACATGCACAAAGAGGCTAACGTACAAACAAGTTAGCTCACAAATGCATCCTACATTAAAAGTACGCTTTCATTAAAATTCAGCTTTTCTGACAGGGAGAGTGTTGTATTGAATATGAAATCATACCTCTCAACTGTATGGATTTTTGAAGAATGTTAGGATTTTTGCCTCATCTTCCAATTTGTGTCTTTTGCTTAGGAAATAAAAGTAGTCATCCAAGGTAATGCAGTCCCAGGGAGTAAGAATGAAACAGCAGGCTAGGGTTAATGGGTCAGTAGTGGATTGACTAATGTGGGACTGTAGCATGTAAAGTTTATTGGGTTTTTTTTGACAAACAAAAAAATCACCCAGTACATGTCATTGGTGGGTTCTAAGCAGTGGTAGATTGGACAACAGTAAGCATAACTTTGGTGGATCATCAATACTGGCAAATCAGGTGGGCACAATATCAATTTTTAAATGTTGGAGGGTTTAGCATTATGTGTTTGTGTTGGAAGTGCTGCAATAGTAGATGATTATTAAAGACAGAGACTTACAAACTGCGGAGCATATGTTTCTTTCTTTCAAAACCCGATACTTGGGTACTAGGAATGCCAAAAATAGATTTTTTAAGACATAGCTTCTTGCCTTTTACAGTGGATGGATATTTACATTTAATGGACAATGTTAGCAGTATGAGTGTGGTCCTGTAGGGATCTGGAGGATGCTAAGTCTACCACTGCCAATGTCTTGTAACGTGACCTGGAAATGGATATTGGGATGTTATTGAAAAAATACAGCAAGTGGGCTTTGAAATGTAGTTTAATTAAACAAAGTGCACTTGCAACTTACAGGCCATAATTTCATTTATTTCAGGTAGTCCAGATCCTGGTAGATTGTATACCATTAGACTTAATTAGGGAGAGGTGTCATTCTGTGGAAATAAGCAGACCTAGTTTCAATGAAAGCGCTGAGGTTGTTTGCATTTAGGAAGTTGCAAGATGTGGAGCCAATCTGTTTTATTATTTTCAATGGATTTGTCATTTCAAAGTATGGTTTTCTTTGTTGCAAAATAAGGCAGGATTGAATGAGCCATATGATGCTTAACTGACAATAATGGGATAGAAACATTATAAATGATGTATAATATTTGCAGCTACACTTGTTTCAATGGTGTCCGTGATGCATAACTATTTTTTGGCCTGTATCCCAATTTTATTTTTCGCTTTGTCCAGAATTCCTGCTCTAAGGTTGAGAGGTATGGTTCCATGCTAAATCAGAAGGTTGTATTTATCTTGGAAGACTTTTCAGCATAATTATGAGAAACAGAGCATTTTTAATATCTCCACTTATTTCCAATATAAACTGCCATGTAACCTTGCAAATAACTTTCTTATTACGCTATTTTAATTTTTTTGGAATTGACAGGTATGCTTCATTGGTTCGGACGGAAGCATAGTGTGCTGTGACTGATTTCTTGCAGCAGTCTGTGGTTTACTTATCACAATAACTTTTCTGTGTTTCTGGGTGTGTGATCATTTTAACAGTTTTAAAGATGTTTTCCAAAATTAAATAAATACATAATAAATAAAAAAAAGTAATCCTTTCTTCACTTTGAGCTATTGACAAAGTGTGGGAATTTGTTTTTTTCAAAAGTGATGGTCAGCATTACAGCTTAGTAAACGGTCAGTCTGTGAATAACTTCTGCACAAATTAAAATGTCTGAATGTCAAATGGCTTTAGATTGGAGGGAAGTTATATGTTTACTCCAGTATGTAGTATGATCTTAAGAGAGTTTATAGATTTCTTATTGATTTAATTTTTGCTGAGCAGTTGTTTGTTGATTTACTGATCGTCCTTTTGGTGGTGGGAAATTGCATGGATGAATCCATCTCTATTATGATTTTTTTTTCAGGTATTTTGACTTCCAAACAATTTCAATCAGTGAGACTGTGTCCTTTGATTACTGAGGTTGCCTATTTTACAAGTAGGGACTCATTTTCTGTGTGTGTGTGTGTGTGTGTGTGTGTGTGTGTGTGTGTGTGTGTGTGTGTGTGTGTGTGCGTGTGTGTGTATAAGAGAGAGAGATTTAATATGTATACTGAATATATTTTTGCAAATGCAATTCTTAGTTAAATAGGCCCCTCTTCTTAGACAAGTAGACTTGAGTAACCAATATTAGATCTTAGCCATCCAGCTGGGAAAGTTTAGTATGTGGATTTCCCTTCCGATTTGATGAAGGCTGTGCTACTTACTTAAGGAGTACATTCATGGCTATCCATCCAGTTGTAGTGCTGTTGAACTACATTGTTTGATAATGAGAGGAGCTTTTTACATAAGTTGAAAGTTTTTGTGTCAAGAACCTGTCCATACAAAGTGGCTTGTTTATGTTGCAGTGAAGGCTGTGGTCTTTGTAGTGAGTGTTTTAAATATAACCAGTATCTCTGAGGTGGAGAAAGTCTCTTAAGGCAGGATCTTTCTTAGCCTGGAAAGCAAGCAGTGATGAAATTTATAGGGGCCAGTAAGAGACAGAGGAAAGCAAGAAGCTTTTTAGTCTGTTTGGATAACCAAGTGAACTCAGTCCTTTGACCTTTTTTTGTCAGAAATGGTTATAGTCTTTCTGTTGGCATCGTGTTTTGCTGAGGCACGTGCCAAAAGGGGTGTTGCACTCAATAATTGCTCTTGTAAAGGAAGAATACAGGGATGTTATGACCTCCTTGTCCCTGGATGAGATGACCTTACTAATGAGGTGGGCCATGTAAAAAGCTTCCCATACAACGGAGACAACGTGGTGGTCAAAAGTCAGGTTTCTATCAACCTGGGTGCCCAAGCACCTCACAACTGATTGTGTGCTTATAACATTGTTATTAATGTGATAATTTGTGGGGACATCACTCTCCTCAAAGGGGATGATGATGCATTTTTTGGCATTTAGCTTGAGGCCATGTTTCTGGCACCAGTCATTTGTTTGGGTGAGACCCTCTTGTAGCTTATTCAGAATTGTTTTATTAAGTTAGCAATGTGAATTCTTTACTTTATTGCAAATGTGTTGGCTTATTTTTGTGGGTTATAGTATTGTAGGACTGCTAATGTTGACATTGTATGTAGATGGACTGCTGGAGTGGTTTTCCCAGTGAGAAATGCTAGTGCTGTAGTGAATATCTGTTTATTTGTAAAAAAAATTTATATATTAACTAAGATGTTAGAGTTAACTGTTAGATTAGAGAATTAAAATCAGAATGAGAATTAGAATTTTAAAGCAAATATTAGGCATTTATTACATTTATTAATTGTTCAAATGCACCTACAGTACAGCCAGGAGGTCGACTTTGGTCTCCCGTGACAGCGAAAGAGTTAACTATATGATATATTTTATATGCGGCCCCAAGACAATTTCTGTTCACTCAATGCGGCCCCGGCAAGCCAAAAGGTTGGACACCAATAAAAGTTGACTTGAATAAGCTAGTAAACTATGGATAATACATTTGTGGAACATTAAAGGGATACAAATGAAAAATAAGAGAACGTTATTTTTTCACTTAATATTTAAATCAAAAGCGGAAATAATATTAGTACAAGAAACACATAAGCTACTTGGTCATTGGACATAATACAATGAGAAAAAATGAATTCAAACAGTTATCACATCTGGTAATAAATCTAATAGCTCTGGTGTGGCAATCATTATCAAAAAACATTTAAAGATAGTATATTGCATTATGATTCAGATCCATATGGGAAATGGTGCTACTTAGTTGTCAAAAATACTCATCTTGATAAGCCAGTGTTACTATTAAATATATATATGTCCCCTTTACAAAATAACATGAATTTGTCATAACAATATCTAAGATTTTGACCCTATTTCCCAGTCATTATTACATAATAGGAGGGGACTGGAATGCTGTGCAGGATCATTTCATGGACAGAACAACAAAGCATATAGCATATATGCCACTACAGCAATTACTGAATTAAAGACTGATTTCAATTTGCTTGATCCATATAATTTTCATAATAATAATAATAATACATCAATGGGAAAATGTACTTTCTACTCACACTGTTATAAAACATGGTCCAGGTTAGACTTTTTTCTAATCTCAGAAGTATTCTTGAGAATGAAGGTAAACTTTCATATAGAACCTAGATTCTTTTCAGACCACTCAAGGCTTACACTAACTATTAATTGGTTTAACACTTAAAAACTTAAAAAATGGGATACAATTGGATTCTGAACTCTAACCTATTGCTAAAGGAAGATATTATGCAAGAGGTTAACTGTTTAGTAGAAGAGCTTTGGAGTAAAGCTAGTACTTCTCAAATCCCGTTTGATATCCAGTAGATTTCCACCAAGGCTCAGATGAAAGAATTTTTATAAATAAGCAACCTTTTATAAAAGACTGTATAGTTAAAAAGAAACCTCAATAAAAGGGAAAGTTAGTACATATGAGGTGGAATTACATCTAAACTATGATTCAGATTCTGAAAAATATTTTAAAAACTTTCAAAAGGAGCTATACTTACTATATTCAAAACAACTAACATTTAACAAAATGAAAACTCTGGCCAGATATTCGGAATGGTCACAAATACCTTCTAAATTACTAGTGAGACTGATACATCTTAATGAATCTTTTCCTTTTTTAACTGATTTAATACATCAAGGAAAAACATATTATACAAATCACAAAATAAAACTGGAACTCAAGTTTAATTATCCTCAGAACAAGAAAAACAACAATTTTTAAATCAATTAGAATTTCTAAAACTTAGTCAAAGTCAGCAGGACTCCATTATAGCTCATTTCACCCAGCAGGAAGTCCAATTAATAATTAATAGCCTTAAACTGAGCAAAGCCCCCAGGCCAGATGGTTATACTGAGGAATTTTATAAGACCATTAGCCAAAAAATTTCAAAAAATATTATTATATCTGTTCAATTACATGAACGATAATGGCATCATAGACCTATACCTTAATAATTCTGAAACAGTTTTTATTTCTAAAGAAAATTCTGATCCTAAAAACCCTTGGAGTTATAGACCCAGCTCTCTGAGTAATCTGAATATTAAAACATTTGCTTCATTGATGGCTAATAGATTAACATCTGTAGTACCAAATATATTATCATCCAGTCAATCAAGTTTTATAGAGAATAGACAAACCCGGAATAATATATTAATATTACACACAATGATAACACTTTCCAGTCAAAGTAATAACTCAATATTTACACTTGCAGTTAATGCATCCAAGGCCTTTGACAGACTTAATTTCGATTTGCTTTTCTCAGTTATGCCGCACTATGGTTTGCCTCAAAGCTTTATCAAAGCAATTAAAATTCTTTATACTAACGCCCATACAAGATTGTATATTAATAAGACCATCTCCTCTCAAATTAAAATTAGGAATGGAACAAGGCAAGGATGCCAACTATCCCCGTACGTATTTAATCTATATATAGAACCTCTTTTCTTACTTATTACACAAAAGATCTTTCACACATTCCAGAATTATACAATACTGAGATTGCATTAACTGCCTTTGCAGATGATTTAAATGTATATCTTACTTTATCTAATACTGATCTAAAGAAAATATTGGACTCTATTGATATATTTTCTAAATTTTCTAACTACAAATTAAACTTGGCTAAATCCTCATTCTTTCCTGTAAATCCAACATATCAATTAGTTAACTACTTCCAGTTGTCTGAAATCAAACTAAATAACTCATTTCAAATACCTGGGTATAGTTTTTCAACATGATCCAGTTTTACTTTGTCAATGCAACCTAACAGTGTTGTGGTCAAATATCGAACAAGATATCCTTATGTGGAATAAACTGAAACTTCCTTTCTTATCAAAGTGGCCATAATTAAAATGAACATATTACCAAGGTTACTATATCAGTTTAATGCATCTAACATGATAATTCATAATTAATTCTTTTAAAGGGTACATTCAAATTTATCTTAGTTCATATGGTTACCCCAGATGGTTAGTTACCAAAAAACTGTCATATCCTAAAAAGTGGGAGATTAAGCCTCACTGGCTTTAAATTATGTTACAATGTAATTAACTCTAGTAGAATTATAGCAGTCTCTGATTATAATCTTAACAGGAATTAATGGAATCCAACTTGGACTAAAATTTGGTACAGTTATATTAAAAATGTAAAATGTAATCCCAAAGTACTACCTTTTTCTCAGTAATGACAATATTAAAAGCATCAAAATACATGAATTTATAAAGATCAAGATAATTAATTTACAAAAATCATAGAATCATTAAATTTAGCAAGTATGTTTATGATCTTACAACCAATCCATCTTAACGCAAAATTTAAGTTAAATAATACAACGATTAACTTAATTCTCTCCTCCTCAAGGGGAGATATATATTGGATACATATGCTTATAGAAATTAATCAATTACTGACAAGATAAGTGCTCTAAAACTCCCCAAAAGCTGTACCATTATATTGAGACAGAAGAGAAATGTGTGTGTAAAACTCTTAGAAGACCCTAAAGCAGATGATAATAATATAAATATTCGTAAAATTCTATGGAATTTACTATTAATGGCAAAAATTGTATCAAATACTTATAAGTTAATTTTGTCTCTCAGATATCAAAATGAGGTTCTTTACTCTAACTGTTGGACTAAATTATATCCAACAATCACAAACAATCAAAAAACTCAGTCTATTCAAATAAAGTCAAAACTAATCTCTTTAAAAAACTTATGCATACACAATTAATGATTATAAATAATGCATATTTAACTCCAGTCATGAAAAACAGGTTTAATTCCACAACTTCCCCAAACTGCCATTATTGTAAACCTCAAAAAGCAGATTTATTGCACATTCTTTGGAGCTGTAAATGTTCCTACAAACTGTATTGTTCCCTAAAACTCAGTCTAGAAAAGATGGGTTATGACAAATCTACATTATCCTGGGAATTTGCAGTTTTAGATGTTCCTCCTCAGGTTTAACAAACCTAAAACTACACATTTTAATCACTCTTTGCTCTCTAATCAAGTTATATATTACTCAACACTGGCTTGACATGTGTCAGATATTGTGTAATGGTTTCAACAAATGGCAATTAAATATTTAATAGCTCACAAATTGATAATGTACAATCAGAGAAAATGTTCCCAGTTTGCTGACTATTGGGGCATACTCCTTGACCACATAAGTTTTACTTATTTATCTGACATTTGAACAAGTAACCCTGATAAAAACCTCAAAATTGTGTACTGTTGGTCTGTCTTTCCTGCTAAAGGTAAGTACAATTATAGTGCTGAGTGCATGTTTTAGGCCGTTACATTCAACTTACTTATGGTGAGTTCTGCCTGCTCCTCTCCTTCTCAGTCCACTCGGGCATGCTTCACTCTCGTCCCACCCCCAAGTTCCACCCACCCCAAGTATCCTCAAATTTATACTTTCACCTCATTGTCTGGTCACTCCCACAGGCCACTCCCACCACCATAACTTGTGCTCTCACCCTTTCGCTTTTCCCATCTTGTCACCAATATTCCCCTTTTCTCCACCCACCTTGGGCTGCCTCCCTTGTGGCTTGCCTCTCTCACACTTAACTCTTTCACTCCCTAGCACACCTACTATTTTGGACTAGTTCCACCCCTTGATACCGTTCCTTCCCTCACACTGCTTATTTCTAGCCAGCACCCTTCCCTAATATATTTCTTTATATTTTTCCCTATAACTCTTCCCCTCCTTTTTCCATCACACAATGCTATACTTACTGCTGTTTCTCCCACTTCTAATCTCATTAGCCCTAAGCATGTCCTACCACACTGAGCTCAATATCTTCCCCTCTTCCCCCACCTTTCTCTTTCCCAGACCTCTTCCAACTTATAACCAACTTCCACTGAATATTGCACCCTCTCTTTTCTGTCTCTCCCCCTTTCAATGTCTTAAATTTAAACTCATGACCTACCCTACTCTTACTCATAAGCCCAAATACAAGTATCCCATTCCCCTTACTGACCACCCTCACCTTTTCCATCTTGTCTTTGCTCTTCTGGTTTCTGGTGACATCCATCCTAATCCTGGTCCCTCCCCTCTCTCCACTCCCCCTCCACATTCATTTGCTGTCACCCCAAAACATCCTCAAATTTCCCCAGCCTCAAACATCTCTCTATCTCTGCAATGAAAATCCAAAGCCTAAACAACAAAACATCTGAAATTCACACATGGTTGGCCCAACACAAACCTCACATCCTGGCCCTATCGGAAACCTGACTAAAACATTCATTTTCAACAATCATGCATTTAATTGCTGGAACCTGTGTTCTGAGAGACTGCTTTCCAATCTATCTGCAAATATACAGAGCTGAGTATATTTTTTTGTTTTTAGAGTTTCTAGATCCGCTTTGGTGGTGCTGCGGTAGCGTTGTCGCCTCACAGAGACGCTGTCCGGTTCGATTCTCAGCTAGAGCGTCTTCTGCATGGAGACATGCGTGAATGGGCGTACCTTTGTTGAAGGTTGTGCATCAGGGCTGGTAACTCGGCATGTAAAAATCAACTACCAATCATTAGCGGACCAGAGTTCCGCTGTGGCGACCCCTAACCAGGAAAAGCCGAAAGACACAACAACAACTGTTAGTTGTTGCTTACATCTCTGTTAAACCCCCCCCCCCCCATTTTCTGCTGTGTCTTCAGTTGGCATAACTGTTTTTTACAGCTTGTGTGTTATCTAACTCAAGGATCGCTTGCATAAAATTAGACCTGTTAGTCACAGCCTGCATTTAATTGCTGGAACCTGTGTTCTGAGAGACTGTTTTCCAATCTATCTGGAAATATAGAGAGCTGAGTACATTTTTTTTGGTTTTAGAGATTGTTAATTGTTGCTTAGTTCTCTGTTGAAACTGTTGCTTCTGTTATGAGAGACTGCTTTCCAATCTATCTGCAAATATACTGAGCTGAGTATATTTTTGGGTTTTAGAGTTTGTACTGTTAGTTGTTGCTTAGATCTCTGTTGAAACTGTTTTGTCTCACCCACCCTCCGTATTTTTGGTTTGTAGTTTAAATTTGGTGCCGTTTGCAGTTGCCCGCCCCACTGTAGATTTGATCTGGGACACTCCCCAAGTCCCATATCTTTACCACATTTTACCTAGTAAACTCTTTCTGTACTTGGTTTTAGTCCTTTTTAATTTAATTGCATTTTTTAAACTGTGTTTGGTCTAATATTGATACATACTTAAGTGTGCTAGCTTGCACTGCATGTGAATTGGTTTTACTACTGTTTTTGCTACTTTTCCTTTTTCCTTAGTATGTGATTTGACAAGTTGTAATAATGATGCTCATAGTTACATTATTAATTTAAGTGGATATTCGTTTAATGAAGCCACTATTTCTGCTCTCAACCATGGTTTAAAATATGTACCTACGGTATTACCTAGGTTGTATATCTTAAAAAGTGATATTTTTCGCTTTGTACGTAAATTGAATTTAATGTGTCTTTTTACAAATGGTAAGAATGATTTTCCATTATTGAATGAATCAACTGAAAAAGATTTAAGTATAAGTGAAGATTCTGAAGACAGTTTTTATTCTTGTATGTCAGATAATGACAGTTACATAGAGAATAATGCGTACTGTCGATTAGACACAAGTAAGGTCAAGGTAAAAAGTACTTTTATGCCGTCTTTTCAGCATGAAGGCATTAAGAATTTTTCAGCTATGGTTGATTTTGCAGCTGAAACTATTTATAGTGAGTTTAACATGAAACGAAAAAATATTAAATATAATTTAACTAAGAATGAATGGCAAGCAATTAAAGAACTAGCAGCCAATAAGGAAATAATAGTGAAACCAGCTGATAAAGGAAACAAAATAGTGTTAATGCATCATACACAATACGCTACAATGTGTTGGGAACATTTAAATGATAGAACAACATATGAAAAATGTGAGATAATACAATATGATGAAGCTGTTAAAAAGTTTGAAGATCTATGTTATAAAGGATATAGATTAGGGTATTTTGTTAAGGATGATGTAACTAAGAAATGTTCAACAAAAGGATGTGAGGTAGCAAAATTCTACTGCCTTCCAAAAATACATAAAAATCTATATCGACCTCCTGGTCGTCCGATTGTGTCAGCATGTAATTATTTTACACGCAATATGGGTTTATTTTTGCATAGTTTTTTATATCCTTTTGTGATAAAGCAGTCTTCATATATTAAAGATAGCTTTGATTTTTTAGCAAAAATATCACCAATTATATGGACTAGTGATATGTATTGGTTTACAGCAGATGTTAAAAGTTTATACACAAGTATAGAGCATAGACATGGACTAAAAGCTGTTGAGAAGCTATTAGGTGATAGTCCTCTGTCATCATATATTACAGAACTTATAGGATTCTGTTTAAAGAATAATTACTTTAGTTTTGATGGACAGATTTTCCATCAATTAAGGGGTACAGCAATGGGGGCAGGCTTTGCCCCTATGTATGCCAATGTTTTGATGAACGCCTTTGAAATAGAATTTCTATATAGGACAGAATTTTTTATAAATAATGTTGTTAGTTATTATCGTTACATAAACTATTTGATTTTTATTTGCAAGGATGGAGAACAAGAAATATATAAATTTAAGAATGATTTACAAGAAAATGAATTTGGTTTAAAATTTGATGGTTTTCAAGTTGGTAATAAAGTGAACTTCTTGGACATAACCTTAGAGGGTAGTCCAAGTGGAAAAATTGTGACTAAAATCTTTCGAAAATTTGAAGATGAACTACATTTATTAGATGGGAGAAGTTGTCATCCACCACATCTTATAAAATCATTACCATATGGGGAATTTATGAGAATTAATAGGCTATATAACCATAATGATGAAATTAATGATGAACTAAAGAAAATGGCATGTTTATATATAAAAAGAGGTTATGATTCTCAAGAGGTAATGTTATCATTAAATAAAATAAAAGGAATTAATCGAGATGGGAATAAAACACAAAAGAGATATTATAATAATAAAATATATACATATGCTAGGAAGGATGAATTGACGAAAATATATATGGTTATGACCTATGATTTATTGTCATTAGAAATTAGTAATATGATGAAATATTGGAATTCATTATTTAAATACAAAAATTTAATATCAATTTTTCCAAAAAACATAATTTTTTCTTATAAGAGAGGGAGAAACTTAAAAGATATGCTAGTTCATGCAGGTTTCTCCACTCCGGACATACATTTAAATGCGAATATTGATATAAGTTTAAGGGGTACGTATTCGTGTAGTAAATGTATTTCTTGTAAATATATTTGTAGAACATTTGAGTATATTATTAATAAGAAGTTTTATCCTATGGGACAATTTTTGTGTAACACTGAAAGAATTGTGTATGCACTGAAATGCCCTTGTAATATGTTTTATGTGGGGGAAAGTAAACGGGCTTTTAAAATACGGTTACAGGAACATTTAAGAGATATAAAACATAAAAAAATGGAAAGTCCTATTGCTGTACATTTTAAAGAATTTCATAACAGTGATCCTAAAGGTCTGTTAGCTACAGTTTTAGAAAGTTTAGGTATGAATGAAAATGAAGAAAAAATCAAATGTAAATTGCTACATAAGGAAACAGTTTTTATACTTAAATATGATACTATGACACCTAGAGGTATGAACTTAGAATGCAATTGGAAAGCTTTTTTATGATTAATTGCATAATTGTAAATTGTTTGATTTGATTTAATTGTTTTATTGTTAAATATATAAAAATGTCTGAAAGTTAATTGATGATATTCCCCTGGAAGGCGGAGGCCGAGGCGCTAGGGATTTGTGTGCAATAAACTTTTGGTGCTGGATCTGTGGTCGTTGTTTTTGTACTGTTAGTTGTTGCTTAGATCTCTGTTGAAACTGTTTTGTCTCACCCACCCTCCCTATTTTTGGTTTGTAGTTTAAATTTGGTGCCGTTTGCAGTTGCCCGCCCCACTGTAGATTTGATCTGGGACACTCCCCAAGTCCCATATCTTTACCACATTTTACCTAATAAACTCTTTCTGTACTTGGTTTTAGTCCTTTTTAATTTAATTGCATTTTTTAAACTGTGTTTGGTCTAATATTGATACATACTTAAGTGTGCTAGCTTGCACTGCATGTGAATTGGTTTTACTACTGTTTTTGCTACTTTTCTGTAAAAAAAAAAAAAAAAAAAACTGTAAGCCTGTTTCCTACCTTTCCTTTAACTAGTGTTCCAGATACAGATTTGCTGTATCCAGGACTGTATATAAGCTTCTGAACCCCCCAAGCCTTTCTGTGTTGGAGGAAAGCCTTCTAGCTTATCAGTGGGAGTGGTAAGCACAAGGTAACCTGTCTACCACATAAGGAGTGGTTCTGACCCAGAAATTGTAGTTACTGGCCGTTTGGGCAATCTCTTCCATCTCTCTCATCTTTCTGATTTGAAAGCCTGCATTTGCACTTGTTTCTGTCCTGTAACTCGTCTAGTGCAGATACAGATTCTTAATTTTAGCACTTAAATTTGCTTATTCATGCTCAGCACTTGTTCAGAACTTGTAAGCACTAAATAAGCTACTAATTACTATAGCAGTCAACCTTCCTCATTACCTAGAGCAAAACTGTTTTTGTACTTACTTTTCTTACTTGCTTAGAGAAAAACAGCTACTCACTTTCCTCACTTGTCTATAGGAAAATGTTTTTTTTTATTCAGGCATGTCCAAGGGTCAGCTCCCAGTGTTCTCTCCTGTCTATTTGATGAATCTGTGCATCTTGAGGCAATGTAGAAATTGCCTCATGTACACAGACAACCTCTCCTCCTACCACCCAACACTACAACCTGTGTGAGATGCACTTATCTAGCCAAACTGGAGGTAAAGCTCTCTCCAACCAAGACTGAACTTGACAGTCATGAGGAGAAAGTAAACATTTGCACCACACTACACTCATCACATAGTCTCACTAAATCTACACCACCGAAATCCACACATAGTAACACAAAAACATTCGCGGACGCTCTCAATAATAATCTGTCTAAGCAACAGAGACCTCCAAAGCAGAAACGCAAGCAACCTCCATCCCCCAATACAACCCACATGACACATAGCCACAGACTCAGTGTGCCACTCAACCACAGCCAATAAGGCAAAACAACGTACCCAACACACTAGTCATAGGTGACTCTATAGTCAGGCACACTGATGTCCCACTCACCAGGCTAAACAAGGAGAAGGTTACTGTCAGCTGCCTGTCGTTGTCAGGATCCGCCAAATAACCCACACACTCAGGTAAATCCACAACAAGTACAAATATGACTCTGTCATTGTCCATGTTGGTGTGAATGACCTGAGACATACCTCCCTGGACTGACTACATGAAAAGAGACATGGAAGAGCTCTCCGATCTTGTAGCCCAGGCAGGTATGACCCTAGCCCTGACTAGCATTCTGCCATCGCCCAGAATGATACCGCAGTACATGGACAAAATGATTGACTTCAACAATTGGCTAAGCTTCTGGTGTCATTCTAAGGGGGATCCAGTATCTATCTGCTTGGGATGACATGGTCGACAGACCACTTTGCTTTGCCACAGATGGCCTGCACCTGTCGCCCTTGGGATTCCAGATACTGGCTAAGGCTCTTGCTGCCCCTATAGTGCCTTTTTTAGGTAAGGTTCAAATAACAAATTCACCACCGTAACAGGAACAGTCAAGCAAAAACTGAGGGTAATGCTACTCAATTATAGAAGTCTAACTCTCAAAATACACTCACTCGAGGCCCTCCTTTAAATGGAGAACATTGATATCTGTGCAGTGACTGAGACCTGGTTCAAGGCTCCAGAGAGCACCCCTACACTACCAGGCTATAACTCATATCACAGTTTTCGGCCATGTAACCTGGACCGAAACACCAAAGGCGGAGGTGTGTCCATATTCATTAAAGATATCCACACCTCCAGGCTAGTTGCTCAGCATAATGCATCCAAGGTTATCCAAGTGCAACTAACTTTGGGCTTAACTGCAATCCAAACTGTAGCTTGCTACAGATCCCCCACATGCCCCAGGATCCCCACTCCTCTTTTCTTGATATACTGGAAAATATTAGGGTTCAACCAAACACCCTGATAATGGGCGACTTCAACTACCCCACCATTAACTGGGAAAACTACTTGTGTACCAACTCCTTAGCTCAACGCTTTCTTAAATTCATAAACTCCAATGCCCTGGATCAACTTATCCATACCCCCACCAGGGGCAACAGTATCCTAGACCTAGTCATTACCAACATGAGTGACCGATGTTCCACACCTGAAGTCATCTCCTCGTTGGTCCGATCCGACCATAAGTTAATCACCCTTGATATCCACATCCCGCCCCCATTAAGGAAACCACGGTAAAAAAATTCTCCAAAGCCAACTTTATGCTTCTTAAGACAGAAGTGGTGAACTTCATGACACCCGTGCAGATGGGCAATACAGTTACAGCTGCGGAATCCTGCACAAATGCACTCTATAAGCACTTACACAAGTACATGGATCGTGCTATCCCAAACAGAACCAAGACGGTATCCTTCAAAAAAAGGAAGCCAATCTGGTGGTTCCCTGCCATAAACAAACTGTACAACAGAAGGAAGAAACTGTTGCAAAAGAGAGTAAAATCCCATGAGTGGAGGAGCTCCCTGGTCAGCCTCAGTAAGAAGCTGAGATCCCTTATAAGGTCCTCCAAAGCTAGCTATGAAAACAAAATCACCACTAATTCTAAGGACAACCACAAAGCATTCTATAGCTATGTCAAGAATCTCGATGGCAACACCCATATCTGCTCTGAGTTACAGCACAACGGCACGAAAATTAAAGAACCAACTGATATTGCCAACATCCTGGCAGATAGGTTCAGTGCTAACTTTACCCCCCACCCCCTAAAGGGCCCATATCTATACAGGAAGAATGCAGAGTCCCTGTAATCACAACTACACAGGTAAAAGCTGCACTCTCTAAAGCCAAAAACACAGCATCCATGGGACCGGACAACATCCCAGGCTGTGTTTTACATGAACTACAGAACGAACTGGCTCCCCACTTAAGCACCATGTTCAATAATAGCCTCGCATCAGGCTTTGTGTCCACTGAATGGCGCACAGCAGCAGTTATCACACTCCACAAAGGTGGGGCCACCACTGATCCCGGGAACTGTCGACCTATTAGCCTGACAAGCCTGGTCTGCAAGGCCATGGAACATATCATCATGGAACTCATAAACAAAGACATTGGTAACCTCCAAACTCTGGATCCCACCCAGTTCGGGTTTGTGAAAGGCAGATCATGCCTCCTGAACCTGAACAACTTCTTTTAGGCAGTCACCAAAGCTGTAGATGAGGGTAAGGTGGTTCACACAGCCTATCTTGACCTCGCCAAGGCTTTCAACACCATCCCCCATTCTAAACTAAACTAGGTATAAATCCCTACGTCACAAGATGGGTTGCCAAATGGCTCACTGACAGAACCCATACTGTAAAAGTTGCAGACTCCAAATCTGACCTCAAAGCAGTGACAAGTGGAGTAACACAGGGTTCTGTCCTGGGACCTCTCCTGTTTGGTATCTACTTCTCTGAAGTACAGGCCAACACAGAGGGCCTCTGGCTAACGAAGTTCGCAGATGACTGCAAACTAGGAGCCATAGTCAAGTCCCCAAATGATGTGGACATCCTACAGAAGAGCCTCGCTGAGACAGATGCCTGGTGTCAGAGCCATGGCCTCAAGCTCAATGCCAAAATGTGCAGTGTCATCACCTTTGCTAAAAACTCTGTACCCATGAACTACCACATGGGCAGCAATCTACTTAACACCGAATGTGTGATAAGAGGCTTTGGGACCCAAGTAGATAGTGGTCTCTCCTTTGATAGTCACATCACCACAATAGTCAGGAAGACCTTCTACATGGCACACTTCATCATAAAAGGGTTCTCATCCAGGAAGAAAGAGGGCATTGTTCCCCTCTACTCAACACTCATTAGACCCATTATAGAGTACAACATCCCTTTTGGAATGTACCTCAGAAGACATCTGCATCAGCTGGAAAGGCCACAGACGTATCTCACAAAGAGGATTACTGGCCTCAAATGCCTTACACTGACTGCCTCAAAAAACTCCAGCTTTACTCCGTAGCATATTGCCTACTCCGAGGTGATTTCTGCCTAACATATAAAGCTATGTCAAACCCAGAGTTGTTGGACATGCTACACCTAAAGAAATCCCAGTCCCTCCGAGCTATACTCTCTAGGGACCTAAACCTTGTCACCACAATAAACAGGACACACTGTAGGGATAGATTCCTGTCCCAGAGACTTCCCATACTCTGGAACAGGCTACCCATCTATGTCAAGCAAAGTTCTTCATCAGCACTCTTCAAGAAAATTCTTGATGAGTGTATGGGAAATAGGAAATACACCTCGGGGATCATTTCTGTGTCTCTGCTCAAAAGTGGCACAGGAAAATAACTTTCTTGGGTGGCGTAAGCCAGGGAACCTTGTTGGTTAGGCTTACATAGGCCCTTGGGCCAATAGCCTAGTACCTGCCTATGAACCTTTGAACCTTATATCAATTCCTCTGAATTTCTCCCACCTCAATACATTATCTATAGGTCTGATAGGACCCCCAAAAAAGGCAGTGGGGTTGCTATCTTGTGCTCTGTCTCACTGATGCTAACACCTATAGATATTACTCTGCCTAGATTCTCCCCTGCTGATCTACTGCTCCTAGAATGCC
The DNA here is from genome assembly GCF_019279795.1 of Protopterus annectens. NCBI lineage: Eukaryota > Metazoa > Chordata > Ceratodontiformes > Protopteridae > Protopterus > Protopterus annectens. The sequence continues at coordinate 645,055,187 of NC_056725.1, forward strand.
ACATCAATAACTATAGGAAGGTTGATATTTTCTCTATCTATATCCCCCCAGGTAAAAACATCCCTATCCTTGAACATGAGTATATATGTACTCTCCTGGATAAACACCTCCATCCCGTATGAAACCATCATTGTTGGAGATGTTAATATAGATTGGAACTCCCTTATTGGTGACTCACCCCAACATTTTATAAACCTGTATGGATTCTCACAACTAATCACTACCCCTACCCACTATAGTAAAAATGCTACTGGTTCCACAATTGACTGGATCTTAACCAACTCTCCAAACAACTATTGTAACCATTCTACCTTCCCTGACTCTATTAGTGACCATTCTCCCATCTCTATCTTAAGGCACTCCCCTCATCCCTCTAAGCCCCATCTCTACAGAGATTGTAGAAAACTGACTTTTCCCCTGAAACCTTTAACTATAGACTCTCTGCCGTCAACTGGTCTTTCTAAAAACTCTCCTGCTCAATGATGCTGTTACTAAATTCAGCCACATTTTCCCTGATGTCCTAAACTCTCTTGCATCAGCTCGCAAATCAGAATCAAATCCAGTTTTGCACCCTGGCTGTCCAAAGCTACTCATGCTTTGATGCATGAAAGAGATGCTCTATGGAAAAAATGGCAAACCACTAAACCTCCCACCTTTCTCCAAGGTTATAAGCAACTCAGAAATCATGTAAAAAATGTATTATTTTGGATAAATGCCAATATTTCACTAAATTTCAAAGCTCTCACCCAAATGACCCAAACAATTTCTGGAGTACTATCAACTCCCTGCTCCACACTGGTTCTCCTACCATCCTTAACCCTTTTCCCTATCACTCTCCCTCTGAAACTGCAGACTTACTCAACAAACACTTCATAGACAGCATCTCTAAACTCCTTCCCTCTGGTAACTCTACTCATCCCAACTCTACTGTGTCACCGTCACCTCCCTCTAAACCTCTGTGCTCCTCTGTCTATCAGCCTTTTACCTTGCAACCTGTTTCTACTAAATATATCAAATCCCTGCTTCTTAAACTAAAACCATGCTCTCCCTCGAATGATAAACTCCCCCCTCAATTTCTGAAAATTGCTGCTGACTCTATTGCATACCCTGTATCTGTCTTAATCAACCACTCCATTCAGAAATCTACTGTACCTGAAATATGGAAATCCTTCTGTACCACTCCTCTGCACAAAGGTGGCAACTCTGTTGAACCGTCTAACTATAGACCAATTGCTAGTCTCTCACCGCTCTCTAAGATCCTTGAAAAATATATACATACTCAACTACTGTCCTATCTCATTCACGAAAATCTCCTCACCCTCTCACAACATGGTTTCTGCCCTAAACACAGTACCTCGACTGCCTTACTATCCTTTACTCAAAAGGTTGCAGAAGCTAGGGACAACATCCTCCTCATCTCCTGTCTATTCCTTGATCTCACTAAAGCCCTTGACACTGTGTCTCATCCCATCCTTCTTAACAAACTCTCAAACCTAAACCTCTCGCCTTCTACTCTTGGCTGGTTCAAATCCTACCTTACTGGCAGAAAACAAGCTGTTAGATGGCAGCAGGCTTTCTCACCATTCTTTGCTGTTCAAACAGGAGTACCCCAAGGCTCCATACTTGGACCGCTCCTTTTCAACATTTTTATCAACAACCTACATTCATCCTGCAGTCTCTCATCTGTAATACAATACATAGACGACTCTGCTCTCTTATCTATCTCAATACTATCTCTGAACTACACACACTAAGGCAGAATTCCTTTATCTCTGTTAAGAAATGGCTCAGAAACAATCAACTAATCCTTAACCCTAAGAAAACTCAACTCCTTCACTTCCTACCTCAGACACTCTCTCACCTTAAATTCAATTTTTCTCTTTCCTCCTTAGATGGCATCACTATCTCCCCTGTCTCACACACCAAACTTCTTGGGGTAACTGATGACTGACTAAAATTTGACTTGCACATACAACAGGCCATCAAAAAAAAAAAAACACCAAAAACTTGGACAACTTTATAGGAGCAAAAAATTCCTTACTACTGCCACTAAACACACTCTTGCGCAGGCATTTCAGTTACCTAGTCTTCTATACATTTCCCCCATCCTTACCAATATCCAAACTACCTCAGTACAGAAACTGGAACAAACATACAACAAAATTGCCAGATCTATTCTAAACCAACCACTCTCTTCACATCACTGCCTCTCACTAAACAATTTAATTGGCTGGAATTTCCGCACCTTCCCTATAATCACAACTGCACACTACCTTTTCCATATTCAACAACCCCTCTGCCTGATCTGCTGTCGCCTCCCATCGTACTGTCTACCCCCCCCCCCCCGGCCTCTCCAGAGTGCTGATCAGCATTTTCTCTCAGTTTATAAACCCAAAAGGAATACTGGCAAACTACTTTACAAACACTCTGTCTCACTAAATTGGAACAAACTCCCTGTCCATATTAGATCCAACTTTTCCTTTCCCCTCTTTTAAAAAGGAGCTTAAATCCCACCTACTAAACTTGAAATTATGCCATTGCCTTGACCACATGTTGTCTTAGTCTGACCTACTGTATAACCTGTTGCATCTCCTAACTTTCTTTCTCTGTTAGTAACTTCTGCTTAAACTAACCTCCTAAACCCTCAGCTCTACTACTATAGCCCCCTCCTTTCTCTCCCCCTCCCATTCTCCACACTATTTATCTTTTTCCCCCACTTCCTATCAATGTCTGTACATTTTCCTTCTTTTGAACAACAATGATCTTTTTGTTTTTACTCTCATATGTAGTAAATTTTAGACCACTGCTATCAGTGCAACCCTTAATGTTCATAATATTTTTCTTTTGTTTTTCTCTTTATAATTAATTTCATATTTGCCTTATTTGTAATAGTTTTTATCCTGTATGTTTATCTTTGCTTATGTTTGCTAGGCCTCTTTCCCCTTGGGTCTGCACTGAAAATAGGTTGCTTGCTGTCAATGCAATGCAAATAGCTAATAACCTTTTTCTTTTTACAGTTATTTTGTACTGTTGATTGTTATTTAATATATGTATATTGTCACTTTAGATTTTGCTGGGGCTTTTCCCCTCGGGTCTCCACTGAAAATGGTTTTGTTTGCAAACTCAGTTGGACTAACCCAGTTAACAAATGTGAAATAAATAAATAAAATATTGGAATAATACCAATAGTTTACAAGTTAACATAACTCAGTAAGAGAACAGATTAAATTACAGTTGACTTGTCTTTTCTCTTTAGATGCACCAACATTTTCTTTTCTATTTATATAAACTTACCTTTATCAATTTAAACATAAAAAGATAAAGCTAAAAAATTTACGCTTTTTGTACATAGTTTTGGGGTTAATATTGTATTTGAATGTGTTAAGCAATTTTTACTGTTTGTATTTACTTTGTTTGTGTTGTTAACAATTGTGTATTATTGTTATGTGAAGTTTAAACACAAAAGAACCGATAAAGATACTGGGGAAAAAAACTGTTGATGAAAAGAAAATGAGATTAACTTTATCATACAACAAACACATACAGATGCATTTAAGGAAATTATACATAGATAGTGGCATATTTTAAATAATATTGGGGAGTTATGTATATAAGTGAAAAGCTATATTTTAGTTACAAAAGATCTATAAACGTGAAGCAGAAGTTGTGCTATAAAGAGCAAAGTACGACTGATGATGTAAAATCTTGTCAGAGGAAGGGTACGTTCCCTTGTGGAAACTGCACACATATATTTAAAGCCATTATATTTGTACATCCATTACCCACGATGGTGGTGCTGCGGTAGCATTGTTGCCTCACAGTAAGACGCTGTCCGGTTCGATTCTCAGCTAGAGCGTCTTCTGCATGGAGACATGCGTGAATGGGCATTCCGTTGAAGGTTGTGCGTCAGGCCTGGCAAGCCGGTACATAAAAATCAACTGCCAATCATTAGCGGACTGGAGTTCTGCTGTGGCTACCCCTAAACGGGAAAAGCTGAAAGACACAAACAAACGTATTTGTACATCCATTAACTAAATTTGAATACAGAAATAATTTGTACTCAGATTGTAATACTGTGGATTTAATTTATATTTCTATTTGCAATACCTGTCTAGCTTTCTGTGTTGCCAAAACAAATAGGAAGCTAAACAAGTGAATTTGTGACTATTTGCCAGAAATAAGATGGAAACTTGATAGTAATTCACTTCACCAGCATATAAATGAAACAGACAAGACATATTTTGTAAGTTTATGGTATTTCAACAAGTTTCTTTTAATTTAAGGGGAGGTTGCTTAAGACTAAACAATTAGAATACAGATGGTTTAATAAGTCAAGAGCTGATAGAAGTCCTTGACTAAATGCTGTAAATAGCATGAAGCAGGTATTGAAAATTAAATATTTTAGATGAAAAGGATGAGTATTATTGTTTTATATCTATTTATTTTTTATATTCATTGCTTTTCTTTCATTTTAAAATTGTTGTAATTTATTCAATTAAATGTTAATTAGTAAATTGACTGAATGAACAGTGTATAAGATTTTAAATCCTGTTCTTGTGTGAGACAGCTTGCTAAGGTATCTGACAAAAGCTTGGAAGGACGTTGTATTAGTTAGGAACTAATCCAAAGCAAACTACAGCCTATTAAGTGATAATTAGTCAAAATTCAGTGCCCCTCCCAATACTGAATTCATAGCAACCTAGTTAGGATTGTTTATAGACACCCTGTACAACCATGTAAATGACTGTACAGAGGCTGCTGTACCTACTAGAGGTAAGTCTAAAACAAACTCTTAAAACAAACCACACTCATGGAATCCTAACCTTAATAGGATCTATAACAAAAGGAAAAAAATCATGGCTAAAAATCAGGAAGAACAAGTTTCATAATGATAGGATCACGCTAATTAAACTATACAGGAAACTAAGACATCTAATTAAGTCCAATAAGGCTAATTATAAGGTTAAAATAGCCTCACAGGATAAAGACAACCACAAGACCTTCTACAGCTATGTCTGAAATCTTTAAAGAGAGCACACACCAGTGTGCTAAACTGGTGCTCAGTGGTGCCACCTTCACTGTGCAGTGCGACAGAGAATTTCTGGCTGACACATTCAGCTCAAACATCACCCCCAACTCCTCCCACCTTCTCCCATGAAATACCTGTTAGCATAACCCCCCTCCAATTATTAACAGGGAGCAGGTCTTGGTGGTGCTCACTAAGGCCAAAAACACAGCCTTAGTCAGCCTGGACAGTAACTTGGGAGTCCTCCTGTATATCTTGAAACATGACCTATCGGTACAACTTGAGTTGCTATTCAGCAGTAGCTCAAAACAGGCTTGGTACCACAAGAATGGAGGACTGCAACTGTTATCTAACTTCACAAGCATGGACCATCATCCGGCCATGGAAACTACAGACCTATTAGTCTGACTAGCCTAATATACAAAGCTATGAAGTGAATTATAATGGAAATGATAAAGACAGACAAAGGCAACCTTCAGACACTGGACCCAATCCACTTTGGCTTTGTCAAGGGAAGTTCATGCCTACTAAACCTGATGGACTTTGAGAAGGTCACTAACATACATACAAATAGTTGGAGCATTAATGCCCTTCTAGCCTGCCAATATACCAAAACACTTGTTCCCATAATAAATGTCCAGGCTGTTCTTAAAAAATATCTAAACTAGTACTTGCTTTATTGTAATTTGGTAATCTGTTCCATGCATCAGCTGCTCTCTCAGAACACCAAATAGTACACTTTTTATATTCCTATAGAATCTTCTACATAGGTTATCTGATGATTCTCTACTACTTTTTGATAACCCCAAACATTCCCAGAGGTGGTTATGTCTAAATACCTTATATATGCGAATAAGATCTCCCCTTAGATATTTGTAAGGGACACTGTAAAGTTCAGATTTTTATTCTTTCCTAATAACTTAAATTTTCACATCCATGGATGCCCTTGGTATATTTCCACTGTACTATTTCCAGTTTACTCATATTTGTTTTCTTAGAAGGTTTCCATAGTGTTATTCCATACTCAAATCTGGGTGGGCCTAATGTAACTAAAAAACAAAGAGTTCATCATTTCTGATTTCCTAGACTTTATAAATCTTTTTATACAACCTATAGTTCTATAACTATCTTTAACCAGTTGGCTGATATGATTAGAAAAACTCAAAGCTGGATCTGCCCATATACCCAGGTCCTTAAATGAATCTACAGTTTCAATCACTATGTGCTGTGCTAAGTATTCACCTTTCAATTTATGTCTCCCAAATCTCATATGCTTAGTTTTTTATATAGTTATCAGCATATTATTCTCCTGTGCCCAAATGGACAATTTAGTCAAGTTCTTTTGCAGATATGCCTTATCTGTAACACATGTAATCAGTTTACCCAAATTCTGGTCATCTACACATAGACCGTATAACCCCTCAGATGAAAAGGTTAGGTCTGAAAGATACAATTTAAACAAGTAAGGGCCTAAGACAGAGCCCTGTGGGACACCCTGACTGTAACCAAGAATTTCACCTGTCCAATTGCTGTATGATACTTGCCATGTCCTATTTGTAAGCCGTGCAGCTATCCATCTTATCAAGAGTACATGGATACCTAATTGTTCTAATTTGTTGATCAGTATTCTGAGTATAACCTTGTCAAATGCTGAAGTTAAATATATATAAATTACATCACGGCAGAATTTTTCATTCAGAGTTGTTATTATATTGTTATAGAACAACATGTTATAGGTGGTAATAGATCTATTTTCAACATATGCATGCTAATATATGGTTTCAAGTCCCAGCCTATCCAGTTCTGACAGTAACGCATCCAATATTACCTTTTCCATTATTTTTTCACAACATGAAATTAGACTTAAGGGTTGAGTATACCTCTAGGTTTGTCCTACTCCCCTTTCCCTTACAGGTTTACTAAGCGCATGACTCCAATCTTGAGAAATCTCCCCATATTTATATGAACTGGTAAATAATAGATATAGTGGTACTGTAACTTCTTGCTGAAGTGTTCTCATGTCATTATTACTACTTCCGTCTCCTCCCTGTGCATTGCTTGGATCCAATTTGCTCAATTCTTTTTCAATACAATCTGATTTGATTCAAGTATCTGGGGTTACCTGGCCATCACTAGGACAACTTGTCACCCCTTTTGTGCAGCCAAACTGTTTTGCCTAAGATTTTGTAAATATATCTGTAATCTGTTGTGTCTGAGGTTAAATTTTAGAATATGCACACAGATGTTCTTCATCTCACATTGCTGCAGTCCTTACACTTGGGTATAGCGCTGTCCTCAGTCGGCCCGAATACCAAAGTATATGGCTGACGTCGGTCATGGCGCATTAAACCGACGCCAGGACGTCGGGGTATAAATGCGCATGACCGACGTCATATCCTCAGTCTTTTTTGCCGCGTGGTCCGATGCAGAAGCAAATTTGCGAGTGCAGGTTGGCGTCCTGAGATTTTCCGAAACCGGAGTTTCAGACCGAATACAAGTTGGCTAAGTACCCCGTTGGGGAATATTTTGGTTTTTTCTTGCCTCAGTATTTTACCGGATGTCAGAAAAAGTTAATAACTGTATTTCTTGTGGGAAACAGATTCCTCACAGGGATTACCATAGCTTGTGTATACCTTGTTTAGGGCCTGAGCACGACGTTGTCGGGTGTCCCTCTTGTGCTAGATTTAACAAACGTACTATAAAGAGGAGATTAGACTGTGCCAGGTTAGTCTTCGGGAAGCGGTGCAATTACAACATGCCGTCGGATGCTCCGACGCCCGCTACCACGAAAAAACGCAAGGACAAAGCACCTAGGCCTAGGTTAGAAGAACCGTCCGTCCCGGACGTCGGTTCTTTAGAGGGCTCGGCTGAGCCAGAGGCACAAACAGAAGTTCTCTTAGAATCCCAGGGGGAGACTTTACTGTTGCAGGATGTGCCTTCGCAGGAGGTAGGCCAGGCTGAAGGGGCTTCTCAGGTATCTGTCCTCCCCTCTCCCCCTAAGGCGGTTAGGCCTTCCCCTACTGTTACAAAGGCTTCTTTCAAGGGCAGGCCAGGTTTAGCAGTTACAGGGGCCTCTCCCAGTACTTCAGGCCCTGTGTCCAAGAGGCATATGCTTAAGATGGCTGGAGATTTAATGACTATGATTAGGGGTTCTATGCCTTCTCCTGGCAAAAGGCCTAGGGTGGATCCTGAATTTGGGAATTTTGAACAGGATTCTGATGATTCGGAGTCTTCGGCTGAAGACTTACAGGAGTTTTCTCATTTCTCTGATTCTGACGTGGATGACTCCACTCCTTCTGCTTCCCCTCCTGAGGATTTTTCTTTTTCAGAGACTCTACATTCCATGAGGGAGCATTTTAAATGGGAAGGTCAGGATTTCTCTGATTCCAGGAAAAGACTTAGGGAATTTTTGTTTTTACCCCAGCACAGGCCTTTAGCTATTCCTCCTATTCTTTCTGTGGTGGAAGATGTTTTTACAGAGGCTTCCCTTAACCCTGATTCTTTACCTCCCGCTCCTGTTAAGCCGGACAGATACTATAGGGTACCTGAAGCTCACAAGTATCTTTTTAAGAGCCCTAGGGCAGATCCAGAGACTGTTACTCAGGGACCTAAAGGGGTTAAGGCTTCTGTTGTTAAAAATCCAGTTCCGCAGGATAAAGAGGCAAGGGCTTTAGATAGATGGGGTAAGAAAGTTTATACCTCTTCAACTTTAGCCATGAGGGCTTTGAATTGTCAATTCCACATGCTCAGATATCAGATTTATCTTCTTTCACAGTTAAAGTCTAAGGTAGATACTCTGGCTGAAGGTATTGAATGTAAGGAGTTACAAGATCTGGTGCATGTGTCTGAACAGGTGGGTAAACATTCTTTGCAATGTGGTTTTGATGCTGTGCAGGCCTCCTCCCGGGTTGCTGCCACCGGTACTGTCTTACGCAGGCACGCCTGGCTAAGGGATCAAGATTTAGCTGAGCATGTTAAGTCAAGGATTTTGGATGCCCCTTTACAATCTGATGTGTTGTTTGGTTCGCCTGTTGAAGAAGTTTTAAAGAAAATGGAAGACAAGGCTAAATCTATGCACACTGTTAAAGATTTTCTGCGGGTTCAGCCTCCAAAGTTTAGCAGAAATTGGCCAAGCAAGGCGTGGACATATTCTTCTTATGATTCCCAGTCTAGGGGTAGATCTAGGCGTGCTAGGGGAAAAGCTCAGGGTTCTTTTAGACCCAGGACAGGGGGCCCACCTACACAGCCTTCAGGTGAGGGTAGGGGTCAGCCCTTTCGTAGACAGACCCAATGACCTACCTTTTCAACTGCCAGACCCTTCCCGTCTGACAGCACCTTTAGGAGGAAGACTGACACTTTTCAAGGAAAATTGGGGTTTAATTACCCAAGACAGATGGGTATTGGATATCATTCACCACGGTTACAGATTTTATTTCCACACCTTGCCACCATTCAAGGGCATGCCAGACATACCTCCTCAGCACAAAATAGAAGCTCACAGACAAATTTCTCTATTAATACAGATGGGCGCCATACAACCGGTGCCTATGGCAGAAAGGGGCCTAGGATTTTACTCTCGCCTATTCCTTGTACCAAAAAAGGGGAACACGTGGAGACCAATTCTGGATTTATCTATCCTCAACACCTTTCTGGACATTCCAAAATTCAAGATGCTGACATTACAACAGCTTTTACCTCTCCTGGGCAAGGATCACTGGATGGTAACGTTGGATCTCAAAGAGGCTTACCTTCATATTCCTATCACTCTAGGCTGCAGGAAGTATCTGCGTTTTCGAGCTGGAAATTCACACTATCAATTCTCTGCATTGCCCTTTGGCTTATCTACTGCACCCAGAGTATTCACAAAAGTTTTGGCTCCAGTGATAGCTTTCTTCAGATTGAGAGGAATACAGATCTATCCTTATTTGGACGATTGCCTGATTCTGGCTCAAGGCAAGGACGAGCTTCTACAGCATTTAAAATTTGTGATAGCAGTGCTAAGATGCCTGGGGTATTCTGTGAACGAAACAAAGTCCAGTCTAGTACCCTCTCAGGACATGTGCTTTCTGGGTGTGAGACTGAATACAGCAACCCAGATGGCCTTCTTAACCCCGGACAAACAAAAGAATCTTTCCCTTTACTTCCAACAACTATCACATCAGTCCGGGCTGACTGCAAGGACAGTCCTTCAAGCCTTAGGGTTCATGGCATCTTGTATTCTGGTGCTTCCCAATGCCAAACTGCATATGAGGAAGCTACAATGGTATCTAAAGAATCTATGGACACAGCACTGCCAGGATCTGAACACTGTCATTCCAATAATACCTTGCATCCAGAAGGAATTCTTGTGGTGGGCTCAGCAATGTCACCTAAACAAGGGACTTTCTGTGACCCGGCCGGAGGCTTAATCAAATTCTAACAACAGATGCCTCGGACAAAGCTTGGGGAGCTCATCTCAATGGAAAATGGATACAGGACAAGTGGCCTGCCAGACTACAACATCTACATATCAACCTAAAGGAGATGTTAGCAGTCCAATTTGCATTAACAGCTTTCAAGGAATTACTTCTTCCAGGGCAGGTGTTGATTCTAACAGACAACACAACTGTCATGTGGTACATCAACAAGCAAGGGGGTACACATTCTTACCCTCTATGCAGACAAGCAATGATTTTGTGGGACACAGCCCTCAGTTTACAACTACATCTACAGGCAAGGTTTCTGCCGGGGGTACAAAACTCCTTGGCAGATGTGTTAAGCAGACAAATCATGGATCCCCACGAGTGGAAACTGGATCCGCATGTATTTCAACAATTAACAGTGTCATGGGGAACTCCAGACATAGATCTGTTCGCTTCTCCTCTAAACCACCAGCTGCCAAAGTTTTGCACAAAAAGGATACATCAGGCAGCCTGGAAAGTGGATGCTCTCTCTTTCAGTTGGAAAAATCTTCATGTATATGCCTTCCCACCTCTTCCTCTACTTCTAAAGGTACTGCTGAAGGTAAGACTGGACAAACCAAGAATGATCCTAATAGCTCCAGATTGGCCCCGACAGCATTGGTACCCACTTCTGAGAAATCTGATAAAGGAACCACCGTGGCCCTTGCCTTTGATTCCACATCTGTTGTCCCAAAAGGACGGTCATTTACTCAATGTCAAGCTTCACTCTCTTCATCTCACAGCATGGCACATCCTGTTTTAGCACATAGCAGGGCTCAACTTCCTCAACAAGTTCTGAATGTGATTATGGAAGCTAGGAGACCTAGTACAAGAAAAGTGTATGCAGACAAGTGGAAGGGATTTTTGTTTTGGAGTGCAGCAAAGGATTTGGATGTTTCTGAGCCTAATTTGAGTGTGGCTCTTCAATACCTTACTGAGTTACTGGACAAGGGTTTGTCCTTCTCTTCCATTAAGATTCATGCTGCAGCAATTTCAGCTCACTATGACTGTGATCCACCTTTATTTTCTCATACTTTGTTCAAGCAATTTCTCAGAGGGGCAAAGAACATAAGACCTCCACGAAGAGCTCCTACTCCTGCTTGGGACCTCAATTATGTGTTGGAAAAACTCACTCTGCCACCCTTTGAACCCGCAGCTATGGCTGAGTTAAAATATTTGTCATGGAAGACGGCTTTTTTGTTGGCCATTACCTCTGCAAGAAGGGTTTCTGAATTGCAGGCCCTTATGGCTGTTGAGCCTTTCCTGATTTTCCATAAGGATAGGGTATCTTTACGCACTAACCCTTCCTTTATGCCTAAGGTGGTTTCAAGTGTGTCTCTAAACCAAACTATTCATTTACCTACCTTTTATGCAAACCCCCAAAACAAGGGAGAAAAGATTTTGCACACTTTGGATGTACACAGGCAGTTACGCTACTACTTAGATAGGACTAAGAGTTTCAGGCAGTCTCAACAGTTTTTTGTTTCTTTTGCTTTAGGTTCTCAGGGCAAGCCTGTGTCAAAACAAACTCTTTCTAAATGGATTGGGTTTTGCATTGCATTTTGTTATTCCCATCATGGCAAGCAGATTCCAACAGGGATTAGACCTCATTCCACTAGGGCTACGGCCACTTCTACAGCCTTTCTAAGGGGAGTGGCAACTAAGGACATTTTGGAGGCAGCTACTTGGAGTTCAGTACATACTTTCTCTAAGCACTACCACCTTCCTCTCTACTCTAAATCTAGGGCTGGTTTTGCCACTGCTATTTTACAGGGCATTTTGACAGCTCCTGCTTCTCGTTGATTTGCCATCCTCCCTTACCTCTGCTTTGGGAATCTACCCAAGTGTAAGGACTGCAGCAATGTGAGATGAAGAACATAGTACAGTTTTGTACCTACCATAAATGTAGATGTTCGAAGATCCACATTGCTGCAGTCCAATTAACCCTCCCTCCTTCCCCTCTGTGTTTGGGGGTGGTTGTGTGATTAGGCTAGTACTTTATTATTTAATGATTAGAAGTTGTACATAGTTTAGGGTGTAGGGGTGTTTAGTGTTTGGTGTTTTTTGATTTTACCCTGTTTAGGGTCTTCTGACATCTGGGGCAAGAAAAGACTGAGGATATGACGTCGGTCATGCGCATTTATACCCCGACGTCCTGGCGTCGGTTTAATGCGCCATGACCGACGTCAGCCATATACTTTGGTATTCGGGCCGACTGAGGACAGCGCTATACCCAAGTGTAAGGACTGCAGCAATGTGGATCTTCGAACATCTACATTTATGGTAGGTACAAAACTGTACTTTTATCAATCTGTATGTCTTTACTCCTTTCCATCGTATGTATCTATAAAAAGGTTTCCTATTATGCTCAATATCTTTATATAAAGTTTCTTCAAAATTTTCTTGATCTTGTCAGTCACTATGCTTAATTTGTTTGTCCAGCTTGTTTATTTTAGTTTTCATAGTTGTAGTTCGACCTGTCTTCCATTTCTTATATTTTTTGTCTCACACCTTAATCAGGTATCTTGTTCTTATGGAAGCATATCCCCTTGACTTTATATGCCTAGATCCTGATGTTAAACATTTTTTTGATTTTTTGCACTCAAACAGTTTCTCTTTCAAAACTTTCCACATTCCATCTGCAGTTTTCCCACTGAACACATCACTCCATTTAGTTTTACATAGTGCCTGTTTTGCTTCCATATAGTCTGTAATTAATCTTCTGTGCATTGGTTTACATTTCAGTTTAGCAAAATGATCTAGCAACAAATTAACCTTTATAACCCCATGATCACTGCACATTAATAGTGGTAAAAGTTAAGGCAATGGATGAGGGGAAAATGGTGCATACCACCTACCTGGACCTGGCTTAGGCATTTGATACCATATCCCACTCAGGTGTAGGTAACAAACTCACAGAAATGGGCAAAAACCTCTACATAACATGCTGGATTGCAAGCTAGCTTACAGACAGGACCCAAGAAGTCAGGATTAGTGATACCACCTCCACTAAAAGACTGGTCACCAACAGGGTACCTCAAGGCTCCATGCTTGGACTACTATCTGGCATCAACTTCTCAGAGGTAAAGGCTAATGTCAAGGGGTATGGCTGACCAAGTTCACAGATGACTGCAAATTGGGAGCTGTCATAGAGTCCTGCCCTTGACGCACACATCTTAGAAGAGAGTTTAACACAAATGACTGGTGCAAAAGTCATGGAGTAAAACTCAATGCCAAGAAATGAGTATTGGTGTCTTTTGTGAAAACTGCCACGCAAGCTAATTACTCCATCAATAAGACACCCCTAAAAGCTGACCCGGTAGTCAGGGATTTGAAAACATATGTTGACAGTAATATGGCCTTTGACCAACATGTGAACAAGGCAGTTAAACAATCATTCTCTGCCACCCAACTTATAACTAAGGACATGGCATCCAGGTCTAAGGAAGCCATAGTGCCACTTTATTCAGCTCTTATCAGCTCAGTTATTGAGTATAATGCCCCCTTTGGCATGTACCTGACCAGACATATGCCACAACTGATGCCCACAAAGATTCCTTATCAGGAGAATTCAGAGTACAAACACATTGTACTATACAGATTTCTTTAAAGTCCTAGCTCTATACTCTGTCTATGACAGGTTGCTGACAGGTGATCTATGCCGGGCATACAAAGCATCCCAGATCCATCTCTGATGGACTTTTTGCACATCTGCAAAATTAATCTCAGTACTAATAGATCCAAGGATTTAAATTTTTCTTGTGACATAAGTAAGACATGTTAGCAAGACAGATATGTGTCTCAGAGGATCCCCTTTCTCTAGAACAAGCTGGCTATCGATTTGAAGCAGAGTCTTTTCCTAACTCTCTTTAAAAGTAACCTTAACCAATGGATGGGAAATCAGAAATTCACCCTGGTTCTGGCTTCCATGTATGTGTGATAGATAGAGGCAGATATTAATGCCCAAACTAACAAACCACTCCATGTAATCTCTAGAAACTTCCTAACTAACATACTCCCTCCTAATAAATGTCCATGATACATAGGGACACAATTGGGCTGGATTGCACAGCTAGGCTTATGAAGGCCCTGGTGGCCTAGTATATACCTATGAACCTATGAACATGTTGTGGTCAACCTTATCTCGTCTTCCGTAGGGACATTGTTTTGTTGAGAAGTAATCATTCCTTTATGTCTAAAGTGGCATCTGAGTTTACCTTAAGCCAATCAATCCAGTTCTCTGTTTTCTTTCCAGAATCTAAAAATGAGGTTGAAAGGATACTGCATCTCTTGAATGTCCACACACAACTTGGATGCCATCTTGACAGAACAAAATCTTTCAGAGCTTTAATCAGTTGTTCATTTCTTGTGAAAATAAGAAGGGACATCCTGTGCCAAAGCAGATTATTCCTAAGTGGTTGGCTCAGGCTATTACCTTTTGTTATTCCCACCACAACAAAGGTATTCCGGGCATGCTCATGGTCCACTCTACTGGTGCCCTAGCTTCATCTATGTTTTTTTTAGGGAAAGGTTGGACTTTAGAAGTATTCTAGAAGCAGCAACTAAGTCCTCTGTGCATACTTTTACAAAGCACTATAAACTAGATTCCTTCACCAAGTATAGGACAGGCTTTGTTAAAACTGTTCTCCAGGGGCTCCTGGACCCTTACCCTTCCATGTTCCCAGTTATTTTAAGTGATGATAATATACCCATATAGCTTAGGCTACTGCAGCAATGATCATAATAATGAACATTGTACAGTTGTATAAATTAACTTCCCATGACAAGAGGTATCCAAATAATCTCTGCTGCAGTAGCATCTCCCTCGCACTGGCCCCCTTTTTTGTGTGTGTTTTAAGCCAGAATGTGGCCATGTATTTATTTTATTTTTCATGAAAGCTCTGAAGGGATTGGCATCAAGTCCTGACTTTTAGTCAGCTGAGCTCAAGATGACTAATGGTTTCAGCTCATTAGAGGTGCCATGAAGCTTTGGAAGCTGGCTGGCTGTTAAATTCTTAGCACAATACAACCTATATAGCTTAGGCTTCTGCAGCAATAATCATTAAAACACCTACCATTATGGTAAGTTTGCTTACACAGCTTTAATTTTTCAGTGCGAACTACAGTGCTGAGACAGGCTACCAGTTTGCCTTGTTTCTGTTCGATACCATGCACTGCATCCTCTAGGGCTAACACCTTTACCACATCTGGTACCTGGGCACTCATCCTTTTGCTAATCATTCTCCAGCAGGTCAGAAGGGCCACAGCATCTGTGAAGCCTAGCAAGGCCATATTTCTTATACTCCTTAGTGTGGCAGTAAGATGCTGGTCTACTTACCCTATACCCTAACTACAGAGGAGGTTGCAGCAAATATATTCGTCTATTCATCAGTAGTCCTGGGTATTTCCTCCTTTGGTGAAAACCTTAAAAATGATACCAGTTTACCATAGGGAACTCCTCACACAGTGACCGCAATTCCTAATAAGACTGACTGAATTGTCCTGTAGAGTAGGTGCTTTGGGATGAGACATCCAAGATTGATAAATTGATATCTGCAACAACATATAGAAAAAAGGCTGCCACATCATAGACCCCCAGTATCTATCCTGCAGGGAAGGAGTCCAGAATGATGCTAAGATTTGGAAACTGAGTTTAATTGTTCACACATTTGCATGTGAACACTAAATTGTATGAAATATGTGGTAAATTTTGAGTTAGAGTTAGATGTAGCAATTGAAATTCTTCACACATTTGACAGGTTACACAGGGGAGGGGTTGCTCATTCAAATTGCATCAACTTCTAATATGACTAAACTTGTGATGTACAGCCTTTATAAAGTTACTGTGGGAAATGCCAAAGTCTCCAGGCCTGGAGCAACCATCTGCTAACATTTTTAGTTGTGGTTGATGGACTTTAATCAGGACACCAAGATGACTTTCATTATTTACTTTTCTTAATCTGTTCTTATAAAGAAAACAAGCCACAGAGAACTTTTGAAAATATGGAGAAAGAAGGTACAACTTTCACACTAGTGGGCATTAAGTTTAAGCCTCCTCACTATGTGTTTTTGCAGGTACAGAGAAGCCAGTGCTGTATGCTGTGTCAACATCTCATATAATCCAAACTCAGCGGGAAGCAAATAGGACAAAGGCTAACTCCTAAAGAATCTTCTACCAAAACAAAATGGAAGATAAGGGGGATGAAGTAATAATTATGACAGACTGTATAATGATAAGATGTAGCAAATGCTGTATAATGAAAGTGAATCTAAAGAAGTGACATCTCATGTTTTACATAACTGTAGTATGTTCATATGTTAGTCTTCCATTGTTCAGGCTGAAAAACTGAAGAGGAACACTGACTCCTTAAATGATAGATCATACACTTGCTTGCACATTCATTTATTTAAATTGCTTTTAAAACTATTCAAAGTGGGTTATTTACATATACCCCCGGATTCATGAAGCTCGGCGCAAGGCTGGTGTAAGGCCTGCGCCGGCCGTGCAGCGTACAAATGGCGTAGCAGCACCACATGCATAGTAATGAGTGTGCGCTGCAACCGCAACCATGTGCATAGGGCACGTGCGCGAGTCCAGGGAGCCTAACTAGGTTGCGCTCGGAGGCGTGGCCAAGTCGGCAGGCGATGAGCAACCTAATGTGCTGAGTCTTACAGGCCACCTGCAATAGTAACCACACCTACCATTGTCCGTGGACAATGAAACGTATGCAAAGTATGCTACATAGTACCCGTCCACACAAAATGGAGAACCAAAACATAAATGCACGACATACAAAATGTTCCCGTTCATGGAACATATGATACTCAGAATACTGTGTCCGTTACGTATTGCACTGTCAGCAGTCATACCCAGCGGAGGTGTACTGCATCATGTCAGCGCACTGCAAATACACACGACCAGCCCCATGGGCACGGTCACCAGCAGTCCCACAGTGGTAGTGATAGTACACAGCCGGGCAGTCGTGGCCATATAACAACCATAAAGAAACCAGAAATCCCAAACACACACAGACATATGTACAGGAAAATGTGCCATACACAGCAACGTAACTGTCACATACACATAGGACGGCATATGCCGAATCGGAATATCCAGAAGCAGAACCCATGCATGGAAATGTAATACACAACAACCCCGTCATAGCACGTAACCCGCACCCATGTCCGAATGTCCACCCAATCCAGCTAGCAGCCATGCGCAGCTGCACACCTACACAGAGCGGGTATACCCCATATGTAGTAGGAAGTATTGTCCTAGGCAGTGTCAGGCTTGCAAATATGTACCCCACATATGTCAACATCCCATCCCAGGTATTGAAATCCAAATGGCTGCATGTGAATGTGCCGGCAGAATGTGTACATCCCGCGTGTGGTTACTGACCTGTCGAAACCCCATAGGTGTTCACACGCCATGGTGTCCATAACTGTACACATCTGGACAAAGCAGTATGTGCAGCCACGGTACCGATGAGTAGCTATGCAGACATGCCAAACACAATACACAGGGCGGAATAGCCGTCCACCAAGCAGGCCACCCCAGCAGGGTTGCCACATGCACAGATTGTCAAGGTGGGACATCACTCGCAGATGTGTGGATCTGTATGGTAAAACACCCACGGCCAATGCAAAGGATAGAATAACACGTATTTGCAAGAATGAACGGTTATTGCATAGCATGTGAATAGCTTAAGCTATCCAATATAATAGTCATGTGTACCAGATACAAAATGCCTGTAACATGCAAGTAGTAATGAAGGTAAGAAATACACGACTGTGTGAATATCACAGGACATATGGCACGTGTCAAGTGTCCACGCAGGACACAAATGTCCATAATGGGGCCTCCCCTGTAAAGAGGAACAAGTGCCAACCCCACCCCCCACCGAAGTATCGGCAGTAGAAATACAACCCAATGACACACCAACACCACCGTCCAACCCATGACAGCAACAAAAGCTGGACAAAGACCAACACTATGCGTGCACAAATAGGGACACATGTAAGCGGTGCTCACACAACCTTCAACAGGCCACCGAATAATAGTATGTACATACGCATGAAATGCTGCGAAGGATGTGTGGTAGTCCCCAGTATCACAGAGGTACGTACACATATACACTGTAACCAACCGTCACATATGTTCACTGTAACACAGCATACCTGCAGGTAATACATAGTTCAGTCATGTGCTACATAAATATACACGTATGAATGATGACAGGGGATAGACAATTGTGAATGGGAACAACACACAACATGGAATATGCATGATAACCGGCACCACCCACATCATTGTATGCCAACAGCATATGCTATTGTCTGTTGTCCAAACACCCGTGTCTGTAAACACGGATGGAATATCATAGCAATAACCCACGCCTGGGTGTGGGTAATGCTGGATATACCCACGGTTGGCGTGGTGCGGTCCCGAGGGCGAAGCCCGAGGGACCAAACAAAGGCAACCGTGGGTAAATACAGCATTACCTACACCCAGAAGTGGGTTATTGCTATTATACCATGACATCATGTAAGAAAGTAAACTATTAATTCCCTTACATAATGGCACAGTAGAATGCCTGTCTGCTGCCCATCCGCAGAAGTCTGGCATCCGCGGCGGCGCTGATGTACTGCGCGAGATGTCCGTTGCTAATGTCGAAACTGTCTCTCTATGTTAAACTCAGATAACATGGCAAAACACTACAAAAAAGCAATGGAGAGCTTGCTGTCTCTGTTGCTTTGTTTCACAACCGTCTCGCTATGTTAAATGTGTGTAGCATAGCGAGACTGCCTCAAAGTAAGCAACGGACATCTCCGTGGCTTATTTAAAGCTGTCACGCTATGTTAAACCCATGTAACATAGCGAGACAGGTCTTAAATACCAAGGTATACTAATGGAAATAGGTCCGGGCGACCGGACCATTCTCCATTACTATAACTCGATTTACAACGGGCACGCTGGCCAATCAGCGTGCACGGTGTGGAATAATGGAGGTGTTATGGTATAATAAACATGGACAAACCGTGCCCATGTGCCTCGTCTGACATTCGTACACGGTCAGGGCAGTTCTGTACACTAGGAAGACAAGGCCAAACCCAGAGCACCACAGGAACACCCTGACAATCAAAGACCGGTATGCGTTGGGGCTATAAGCCTCTGTGATCTGAATATCCCTGCGGTTACACCATATGCATCCTGGGTCAAGAGCATTAGGGAATAGGGAATGTGTAACATGTAGTACCACACTTTTCCCAGCAGGAGAATGAATGCCTGTGACGTAAGTGAGTGCGGGGGGGGGGATATGTTAATGTAGCTATGTACCATGGCTATGCATATAAATGAGACAGAACACCAAACGTGTAGTGGTCACAGCAAACGGCCAACGTGAATGCAGTCCCGTTTGAATTACGACTACAGAACATATAAATGTGAACATGTAATTAATGCGTCTGTGCCGCAAAGACAGTTACATATGTAAAGGTGGAAGTGTGTTCTGCATACGTCCATTAACCGGATCACAGATATGTCCCTGGAACTGTCACAACTAATACAGGCCACGTAAGCACACAGACTCGGTAAACATATGTAACCCGGAATACGGATATGCATGTGCGCCTGCGCGTAACCCACAATAAGGGAATGCAAGTGCGCCTGTGCGTGTGTGATCCGCTCACAGCAGAGTAACCTAATGCCGTTACCCCCACGTTAGTTATACACGTCTCAGAACTGTCAGCCTCTGAAAGTATGGAACCGTACAATGCCATGCAAAGTACTGGTACAAATAGTGAGAAACACATGATATGTGCTAAGACAAACATAGAAAGTTGATAGAATAATGGGTGTGTTAGTAGCAAGGATTGACGAAGGTTATGCATTCATAACCTGACCTACCTGTCAGAAGGTGCCACCGTAAGTCTCACATGAAATGCCAGCAAATTGCCAGATAGACACAGGTCAATGTAAAACACACCTAAGATAAAGGGTAAACCATCCGTACACTCTGCCAGTATCTGTACAGTGGAAAGGTATAGTATGGTTATAGATGTGTGTACACAGGTAATTTATACATTTATTTTATTTTATTTTACATTTGCTGACTGGGATAGTCCGACTGGATATATGTCCATTGTCAGCGGAGTCCCGGGGAGAAAAGCTCCGACAGGGTTAACAATGAAAGATAGTTACAAAGACATATAGACAATCTACATAGTATACAATGAAAAAGATCTTTACAGTAGAAACTACAGTTGGTTACAGTTCATTATATTCATGATAATTCGCAATCAGTTGAGTAAGATAAAAATGGCCTAGTTGAGTAAGACAAAAATGGCCTAAGCTTGAGTTAATATGTGTTAGTCTAGATTGATCTTATAGGTGGAATTGCTCATAGGACTGTTATGATTTGGAGAGGGTAGGGTTCTTTTAGGACAGTCATGTTAGATAGACATTAACAAAGCAAGGTATGAAACGAGGGGTTTACATGTATATATGTACAGACAACAGACCTATGTCCCGTATAGATGACACATGGATATAAATATGCCAAGTAATACATAATATGGGTAGTCAAACAGACATCCACGAATGGGGAACAAACAGCAGCAGTCAAAATCACTGGCCAGACAGTGACAGACCAGCAAGTTCTACACTTAACATGCACACTGGTGTCCATGGTAGGACTCCAAAAATGTATCCATTCGCAGCACCCGCTACGATTGACACGAAAGAAGTGACAGCTGCAAATACGAATCAGCTAAACATGCACTAAAAGCAGGTTCAAGGGTGATGACACATGTGTCCATGAAATGCAGGACATATGAACAGATATCCCTAGAGTGGGGAGTGCATATAAGTGTGTCCACATCCCAGTACCGCACACATTAAGCATGTGTAGTGTGTACCGTAGAGGGTTGCAGGCATGGGAACCTGGGTATGCAGAAATGGGCCTAGGTGTTGTTTGGCAGAGAATCCGTAGGCCCGCCCCATGGGAGGGATGTGGGTATAGAACATGCCTTTATCCCCACTAATGGTGCAAAGCATCCACCGGATAATGCGGAAAGCAGGTTGGAAATATGTACAGCCCTAAATCAGTGTCATGTATGCGAATCCCATGGATGGACTTGCGTACGACCAAGATGGTACCCATAACTGGAAAACTGTCAGAATAACACAGCTGCAGTAAGGCATAGTACAGGAAATACAGATAGGGACAATATTATAAATACCCCAGACAAAGTCAGACCGTTGTGCGAATACTGGCGTAGTCATGCATACAGATGTTATGAGTGTCACTAATCATGCAATGGAAATAGCGGTCACCATCACCTATCGCACAGTCCGCAATGCGTAGGCAGCAATCAGCGAGGAAGGCACATCACTATGTGAAAAGTAACAAGGGCAAAGGCCGAACGTCAGGGCGTGTACACATAATGACAACAGGTCAAGGGTATGAAGGAGGTAACCTGTCCAAAATACATGTACTGAACCGGTGATACTAGGCGGACAGGTGAGAAGACAGACAGCAGGACAAATGTGCAAACATGTATAAGTCATACCCCGGAAGATGTGAATGACAACGTATGCCCCGTGAAGGTCAATGTGGAAGGTAACCAGACACAAAGGTAACTGTCCCCCAGGGTGTCATGACGTGTCAACATAACAATTACCAGGCCCCCATAGTCATACGTGGGCCCAGCCACTGACGAAAAGCACAAATACGATGCACACATATGGTACATGAAAGAACAATTAGTGTGGATAAGCAGATGTAGACCTGTGTGAAGAGTACAACTGTCTGCGTGGGTGTGACGTGCAAATACAAAGTAATGTCATGCGGTCTGTCATGCCGCCATACACTGTGTGTGTATTGTAGTCAAACAGTAGGTATGTTGTATCAGACGCATACTCTGCAACTGCACAGATGTACGCAGACTGTGTAGAAGTATGCCTCATACGTTTGCTGTGTTCCACGTAACAGTAACAGTCTGGCACCCTCATGATAACTGATGACAGGAAACGACAAACATGTGATGAAGACACCAAATCAGACAGAAATGCCATACGCATGCATAACATATCACTGTGCACACTATCAATGTTTCTAAGAGCAACATGTCATGACTGGCCCTGAGTGTCCCACTATCACATAAGGCCTTGTCCAGATATACGCTCCTAGAGGTGGAGTGTTATGAACAGACACAGATACATGTGTGTGGAAACAGTATTATCCACTGCAAGACGATGAAATGTGCCGCAGTAGGAGGGCCAGTACTGTCCGCAGGTATGTGCTGGAATGCACATTAAACAGCAGTCTACATGGACTACCTATATTGGCGACACTTACAAAGATGATTATAGTGGGACATATACACGACCATGCACACAGCTCAGATAGACATACACACACCATACACAGGCAATGATACAGTAAGTCTATGGCATGTACGAGTACAGTGACAGTACAGCAAGGATAGCTGTCTGCCAAGATATACAGCAGATGTCTGTAGGGCGTGTAACACCTCCCGGAACACGAACTTTGCATGGACATGTGGATCTGCATCGTACCACATTGCTATGTGCAAGCTGTGCACATATGCGATACATGGGACTGACAGCTGTCCATGCAAGAGCAGCGCCGCGGGCATAAAATATGTATATGTATATACATCGAGATAGATACAGACACATGTGGCAAGGCCGGTAGTGGAACCTACACATCAGTACCCTTACACACCACAGCAGGACGCACATAGAGAACATGCTACGGAGGTCGCTAAGCACAGCAGACACACAGGCAGTCCACTAGCTGCGTCTCAACATCTGCAAACACAGAGATGTCAGCAGGATATATGTGTGTTGCGAAGCGTCTAAAACCATAACCTACGAACCCATGCGGCTGGGAGCATAGACACACACACACACATCCGGCAGGCATGGGAATTGACCCTACACCTACCTATCCTATCGCACGACAGTATGACACAATGACAGAACGCACTACTCGGAGTTCTGAACACAGCACTGTCAGAGGCATACGTCTAGGTGGGTGACATCATCCGCAAAGGAATAGACACTGATAGCAAATGTATGTGTTGTGAAGCGTCTAAAAGCATTACTGCCCCCAGAGATGGCTGGGAACACACACACAAACACACACACAGTGGGAAGGGCTGGGAGTTGAACCTACACCTAACTACATGAACACACTACAGCAGGATGCATTTACAGAACGCACTACCGAGATTACTAAGCACAGCACTGTCAGAGGCATACTTCTAGGTGGGTGACATCATCCGCAAAGGAATAGACGCTGATAGCAAATGTATGTGTTGTGAAGCGTCTAAAAGCATTACTGTCCCCAGAGGTGGCTGGAAACACACACACACACACACACACACACACACACACTGGGAAGGGCTGGGAGTTGAACCTACACCTAACTACATGAACACACTACAGCAAGATGCATTTACAGAATGCGCTACCGAGATTACTAAGCACAGCACTGTCAGAGGCATACTTCTAGGTGGGTGACATCATCCGCAAAGGAATAGATGCTGATAGCAAATGTATGTGTTGTGAAGCATCTAAAAGCATTACTGTCCCCAGAGGCAGCTGGAAACACACACACACAGTGGGAAGGGCTGGGAGTTGAACCTACACCTAACTACATGAACACACTACAGCAGGATGCATGTACAGAACGCGCTACCGAGATTACTAAGCACAGCACTGTCAGAGGCATACTTCTAGGTGGGTGACATCATCTGCAAAGGAATAGACGCTGATAGCAAATGTATGTGTTGTGAAGCATCTAAAAGCATTACTGTCCCCAGAGGTGGCTGGAAACACACACACACACACACACACACACACACACACACACACACACACACACACACAGTGGGAAGGGCTGGGAGTTGAACCTACACCTAACTACATGAACACACTACAGCAGGATGCATTTACAGAACGCGCTACCGAGATTACTAAGCACAGCACTGTCAGAGGCATACTTCTAGGTGGGTGACATCATCCGCAAAGGAATAGACGCTGATAGCAAATGTATGTGTTGTGAAGCATCTAAAAGCATTACTGTCCCCAGAGGCGGCTGGAAACACAAACACACACACAGTGGGAAGGGCTGGGAGTCGAACCTACACCTAACTACATGAACACACTACAGCATGATGCATTTACAGAACGCGCTACCGAGATTACTGAGCACAGCACTGTCAAGAGGCATACTCCTAGGTGGGTGATATCATCTGCAAAGGCAAGGATGCCGATAGGGAATGAATACAGAGTGAGCAGTCACACAGTATGTTACTATCCCAAGACGGACGTACAGTAACACGACGGTGCTGCACTCAGGAATACTACCTATCTACGGAGCAGTACAGCCTGAAATGGATACAGGATGCACCACAGACAGTGCACCCTTTGAGAGAGCAACCAGTGTGTATGATGTAGGCATCCATTGTGGCATAGCAACTACATATAATTCGCATGGACGGCCACCATGGCTATGCAGGATGTCATTGGGCATGGCTACATGCCTAGTATCAGACGGTGCCGAATGTACTGTGTGTCCATGCATGGCATACTGGGCATGCTCACACACTTAGCATTTGCAAAGTGCAAACATGCATACACATGGAGTGTAATCATGAAAGGGCAGAGTGTGGAACATACTGTGTGTCCACCTACACAACAGCAAACCGGGCATGCTCACACACGTAGTGGTTGCAAAGGGGACACATACATGCAC
The DNA here is from genome assembly GCF_019279795.1 of Protopterus annectens. Taxonomy (NCBI): domain Eukaryota; kingdom Metazoa; phylum Chordata; order Ceratodontiformes; family Protopteridae; genus Protopterus; species Protopterus annectens. Next base: position 645,080,443 of record NC_056725.1, read on the forward strand.
ACGGGGTATACGCACAGAAGGGCGCAGTGTGCACTGTACTGTGTGTCCATCTACGCAACTGCTTACTGGGCATGCTCACACAGCATTTGCAAAGTGCAAACATGCATTTGCAAAGTGCAAACATGCATACACATGGAGTGTAATCATGAAAGGGCAGAGTGTGGAACGTACTGTGTGTCCACCTACACAACAGCAAACCAGGCATGCTCACACACCTAGCGGTTGCAAAGGGGAAACATACATGCACACTGGGTATACGCACAGAAGGGTGCAGTGTGCACTGTACTGTGTGTCCATCTATGCAACTGCTTACTGGGCATGCTCACACACTTAGCATTTGCAAAGTGCAAACATGCATTTGCAAAGTGCAAACATGCATACACATGGAGTGTAATCATGAAAGGGCAGAGTGTGGAACGTACTGTGTGTCCACCTACACAACAGCAAACCGGGCATGCTCACACACGTAGCGGTTGCAAAGGGGAAACATACATGCACACGGGGTATACGCACAGAAGGGCGCAGTGTGCACTGTACTGTGTGTCCATCTACGCAACTGCTTACTGGGCATGCTCACACAGCATTTGCAAAGTGCAAACATGCATTTGCAAAGTGCAAACATGCATACACATGGAGTGTAATCATGAAAGGGCAGAGTGTGGAACGTACTGTGTGTCCACCTACACATCAGCAAACCGGGCATGCTCACACACCTAGCGGTTGCAAAGGGGAAACATACATGCACACGGGGTATACGCACAGAAGGGCGCAGTGTGCACTGTACTGTGTGTCCATCTACGCAACTGCTTACTGGGCATGCTCACACACCTAGCATTTGCAAAGTGCAAACATGCATTTGCAAAGTGCAAACATGCATACACATGGAGTGTAATCATGAAAGGGCAGAGTGTGGAACGTACTGTGTGTCCACCTACACAACAGCAAACCGGGCATGCTCACACACTTAGCATTTGCTACACGCCGTCCAGCATGCAGACGGAGTGTACACACTGCAGGTCACAGTAAGGTAAACCTGTCCACACGCACAGGGTGGTCACACATGCAGCTACTCGTACACACACAGATGACATCACAGGCGTCACGGGTGCAGGTCAAACATGTACACACTGCAGTGAACACTGTAGCTGCCATGCCAGCACCATGTCATCGGTGCAGCAGTAAGCCTCACGGTCCAACAACAGCATGTGACATATGTCCACAGGTCTGTATAGCAGTGTACACCAGTTGTGCAGAGTACACATGTACTAACAATGATCCAACATGTGTGATGTAGTCCACCCATATCTGTATACATGGACAGGTCGGCTCCACACATACCACGGCCCTGACACAGCTGTGACTCACAACTGCTGCTGTACCAGGGTGAACCAACGTCTGAATATGTCATACATGTGACTGTCTGGATGTGTGCATGGACTGCACACATGACACATACAAAGCCTGTGATGTACCACATGCATAACACTGGCGTACGCGGTGCTACACACACGAATGGAAGGTGGACCCATGTCTGTGGAATGCTCCCACTACAGGGTGTAACGGTGTTGACTGGGACACATACCCTTGTATTGCTTGCCTGTGACAGCTGTGATACCATACCACAGTCCATGTTCCATGTATGTCAACACACATGTCATAACGTAACAATGCATACACACATGGCAACAGGAGACACATGTGACACGTGTACTGTGCACGGATCAGCCATGCATGAGCAGTGGCCGATGTCCATAACATAGTTGCAACACCCTACCACATGAGTACCCATCATAGGGGCCATTATATGGTGGCATAGAAACAGCACGTATGGAGGTATGCGTGTACATCATGTGTTTAAACACCTGTCTACATGCATGTGTGCAGGTGGTGGCTCACAGGTGTGTCACATACCATCCTACCCTGCCATGTGCATACAGTATGCTATGTTGCTGTTACATGACAGTGCTGACATAATGTACACCCAGCGGTCAGGTGTCATCGCCTGTATGTCACATGGCAACTGTAACACCTACCACCTACCAAGTGCATATATCGGCACATCTGCCGGATACAGTGTTGGTACACATAACGCACTACATACCGCTGCATGCCTGCACACGTATCATATGGCGGGTGTAGTATTCCCAGCACTGACATGTGTGCATGAATGTGTGCCCATGTATGCCACATATCAGGGGGAATATGTCCCACGTGCTACACATCCCTGTACACCACAGTAGAGATCTGTACATACCTCAGTGTGGGGTGCATGGATTTGGATGGTGCAGTACATGCAACACGTTGTCTCTCCGTGTATACATGTGTGGTCACCACAATGTGCGTGTGTCGACATGTTGGTATGTCTGCTGCTTGGTGTGAGGGTGTATGCAAATATACTGTTGTGAACGGGCACTAACCACACAGGGTGACCATCCCGTACTGGTGCTGCATTGCACAACCCTGTCGATGCCATAGGTGTGAGCCATACTGGCCACCTGTGCAAGTCCGCCCCCTGTGACATGACGTGTGGGTGCATAGTATTGTGAGGGTGCTGACCACACAGGCAAGTGTCCCCATCTGCACACTATGGGGTGTGCGTCATAGTGGTGTACACCCCGTGATTGCGACCATACTCCTGTACTTTTACAGGGTCCGACTGCTGCACAGCGTGCCCCACAGCTGACAGGTGACACGTGCAGTCAGTGGCCAGCACGCTGTGTATGACACCTGCACCATGTCACCATACCTGTAGTGTGTCCTGCTATGTATGTGACGTCTCTGTCCACTGTAGCCTGTGGCACCGACCACATGCGTCAGGTGCAGTATATGTGCGGACTTGTGTGTCATGTAGGTGTCCAGGCAGGTTGCGGGTACATGTAGTATGCTGCTATTGCCAGATGTGCCTGTGGGTAGTCCACAGCTACACGTGGGAGACCGATAACAGTGCTCCCTGTAGGCACATGCGAGTACACCATAGGAGGGATTCAGGTTATCAGAACCAACATGGTGCTACACATGTAACCGTCACACATACCGTGAACACATCACAATGCATGCTGCACCTTCCACAACATGGTATGTCTGCTACATGTTGTCAATGCACAACCCACGTCACATACGCATCTGTCAGTTTTCGTACACAACCACTGCAACATACACATCCCACGCTATGCATACACAGGTATCACATACACCTCCCACTATCCTGTCCACCCTGTGCATCAGAATATATTTGCATAACCCTGCACCGATGGTGTGGATGACAGGGATGCGGCAGAGGCTTCATCATATGCACAGGGTGATATGTTAGCCAGGAGCATAGGCTGCACCAATGGATAACATCATGTGTGTGTGTAAGGGCCGGTAAGTTTACTGGGCAGGTCTGTGCAGAATGCATGTGGATGTGGTGGAGCCCTACAGTTGTGTCTGCTGTGTGTGGGTATGTGTGTACGCAGTTCAGCCATATGTGATGCCTACACGGGGTATAATTGACAACCCCAGACTGTACAATGCAGGTTGTACAGCTCGCTGTGTCCGTCACGCCACGCGTGACCTGTGCCTGCCTGGGGTTGCACGGGCACTACCAGGTGGAGGTATAGAGTGGCTACTGTCCGATGACACATGTCCGCTGGAACCGTGTCCACGATGGGACCGGCCAGGGCCACGTCCACGTGGCCTGCTGTGTCCTGGTGTGGACAGTGCAACACCAGCTGCACTGCTACTGCTACTGGCACTATGGGAGTGGGCATGAGAGGTGGCACGCACACGTCGACCTCCACTAGGTGGTGTTGCTGGCCTACGACCACGTGTCCTACGCCTCACCCCTACCAGGTGTTACAGCACAGACAGCTCACACTCGCGGATTGCCATGCCTCGGTCGAGGATTCCAACCATTTCACCTAATCGCCTATCCAGTACATTAGCAATCTGCTGTTGAGCATTCGCCAATGACTGGATGTTGTCATTTAGGGTACGGATTGCAGCCCTCTGCAGCCTCTGCCCTTCTTGGTTCTGCCATTCTGCACATGCCTGTGCCGCCATTACAGTCTGGAACATGCGTCTGGTGATACCAGCTGCTGCGCCCTATACTGCAAGTGCATGTCTGCCAGAGGTCCTCCTACGAGCAGCACCAGCCACATGACTGTGTGGCACATCACTAGTCATTGCACTGGCAACATGGTGTGTAGTCACACCTTCTGTAGCCACCACACATTCCTGTTCAATGCCAACAGACGCTGACTGTCCTTCCTCTATGGGCAACGGTGATGTGGTATGTGTTGGCATCAGAACCGTGTGCGGGGATGAGGGGGACATAGGTGGGATGGTAACCAATGGCGCAGATTCTGCCCCTGACAACCCTGCCTGTACCTCATGCATATGGTCATCACCACTAGTATCCGTGGGGACACTAACATCAGATGGACCGCAGGAGGGAAACGCACCTACACCACCTGTGAATGCGAAGACATACTGTAAGGTACATTACACACTGACACACACACACACACACACACACACACACACACACACACACACACACACACACACACACACACAGACACACACACACACACACACACACACACATACCCACAGACAGACAGACACACACCCACAGACACACACACAGACAGACACACACCCACAGACACACACACACACACACAGACACACACAGACACACACCCACAGACACACACACAGACAGACACACCATGCATGTGATATTACAGATGGCATGCAGCATTCCTGCACTACAGCACAGGGAATGCAGCTCAGACATTAATAGTGTTAGTATGCATACCACCCTGGGGTGCACACTACATCAAGCAGGTGTCATATCAGTAGGCATGCAGTACACACAATCATGGTAGTTTGCATGCATCACCGTGATACACCATGTGGCCGCAAACAGGTTAACAGTACACATGGCTGACGTTACCTTGACATGTACTCCGCTGACGTGCAGTGACATGTATACATGTGTGACACAATGGTGTCCCGCCACATGCACCGCATCATAATGGGCTTCACAGTGCAGTGTTGTGTGTACAGCCTACAGATAGAGTGCATGTTCAGCACATATGTATGTGCAGGTGTGGTTAGTGTGGGCCGTGTACATAGCTATACAGTGTGGAGTACTGGCACTGTGCCACTGCATGGCAACATGACGCATGTATGTTGCTGTGCAATGCATAACATGGACGCATTGCAATGCCATGACTGCAACACAGTCATGCTGTTCCACAGCACGTATATGGTAGACATCGGTGATGCCTCCACTGGCTGCAGACAGGCATTCCGGTTGTCCGGTGTAACACATCATATGTACAGGTGGTCCACTACGGCTATGCTTGCACTATGTGTGGACAATGTGCAACGGGGTCTATCCACATCAGGCGTACTGTGTGGCAACATGCCTGTGGCTATCACCCATGGCCATGTGTGAACGGGACTTGGACAATTGTGTGTGATGGGCATCTTGTACACATGTCTGTGGTGTCCCATGTGACATACACACATACATGTCAGAGGTGTCACACTCCACAGGGCTATGCAGACAACAGTGTGGATGTTTGTTATGTCGGGTGTGGGTCATGTGATGGTGTGACAATATTGCAGACAGACCACCAGCTTGGGACATGTCGGGTGGCATGTCACAATGTGTGCACACAATGTAGGGGCATATGTCACATTGGTGACACCTGTGTGCTGCCCAGATCACTGCTCACTGTGTGGTACTGTGTGCGTACCACGAATGTTGTTCCAATGCATACTACATATGCATCCATTGTAGAACACCTTCACCATGGTATGCATAGCTGACCGCACATATCACATTGACAGGTACTGTGGTTTCATGCCGGTGTATACTAACGCTTGTATCTACTGCACACCGGTGACATGTGTGTGTCTGGTGGTGCAACCTGTATAACGTGACTGGAACTAAACCCAGGTGTGCATGTTATACCTGGCCACATGGCAAATAACTCTACACTGTAACATTCCTGATACTGACAACAGTCTCACCTGCGACGGACCCCTGTCCGTGCGACATGCCAGAGGTACCTGTATAGGGGCGACACAACAGTATAAACATTAGCCATGACTGTATGACAGCCACAGTTCGCACTGTGCATGTGACATCATGTACCTGTGTGATAGCATATGGTATGCACACGTCTGCATACACAATGTAGCATACTGTAGTATGCGGCTTGTGTGCCCATATACCTGGCATGTGTTGTTACTTTACATGATGTACAGTGACACCTGCAACTACAGTGGATATCATACTCATATGCAAGACCGACTTACCAGGCAACTCCAGGCTCATTGGTTGGGAGACACCCACCTCCACGATGGCGGCTAGTGTTTCAGCATGCTGTTCCCTGGGTGTCCCCAGACTGGCCAGGAGCTCCTCTGTGTGTGTGAGTGGGGGCTGGGTTGGTGGCCCACCACCTGTTCCACCTTGTTCTCTGGCGATTGCAGTGGCATGCTGTTTCACATGCCGTATGAGGTCCATGCAGTGTCGGCGTACCTGCTGGTAGGTGCGGTTGTTGGCACTGACGTCATTCACCCTCCTGTGCATATCCTGCCACAGGTCATCCCGCTGCTGCGCTTGCTGTGGTACATGGCTGAACAGCACTTCATAGTTGTCATGGAGCAATGGTATGATTACTTCATCCTCTTGGCGGCTGAAGGCTGGGAGTTGTGAACGTGGCATTATCTGTAAGACAAAATGATGGTGACAGGTCACATTCACACTGATGTACTGGCATACTGCTGAACATACATTGCTATGACATGTACGACATCTGCACAGTAATCTCTGAGACGCATCATGACACTGACACTGCTGATGTGTTGCTGTCACACCTGTCACACCGTTATGCAGTGGATAGCATATCTCTGTGTCAACTCATCACACTGTACATACTCCATGTAGATGGTAACCTGCTGTGGACATATGTACCTGCCTGCACCTGTGTTCTTACCAATCTGCACTTGGCCCGATGTGTCCACAGTTCTACTCTTCACCTGGATGATGTGTATATGTCACATGGCATCACAGACACAGCCGTTATGGACGTCAGCAGTGGCACTGCACACATACACATGGACACCTGTACATGCATGTGTTTTGCCATATACATCTACTCAGCACTGTACGCATGTTGAACATCCTGCCACGGCTCGCCTGTATTGCACATGTGATACACATGGGACAATGTCTAATCATATGACATGTGCAGGGATGGTCAAAGATAGCATGTGCGCGCGCACGTTGTACATGCTGTCACACAGCACTTGTGACACCACAAGGTGCATCAGTGCCACATTACTGATCCGGTCAGTTGATAGTGCATGTGCCATGTGGCCATTGCACCATGTATGACTGTGATGGCATGTGCAGCCTTGATGTACAGGGTTGCATGGTATGGCAGGGTATATCACATAAATGGCACAGGGATGTGTCCAGCCTGTGGAATACCAGTATTGGGAGGGTGGCTGTCCATTCCATATGTCATTTATATGGGTATATGGACGTGTCGCATGTCCATCATCATGGTGTGGACAATGTCCTTCTGCAAGGTAGGCAGCGTGCTGCATGGTGGGGGGGTGTATGGTGCATGCTGGTATCGCACACCCATGCATAAACTTTACCCCTGACAGGTGCTATGTGCTGTAATATTGTTCAACAGAGTGCTGTATATGCGCGCACGGTGATATCCCGTGCACATGGATGGTACCCCGACCTCACATGGGTACCTCATATGTCCACATCCAGTGCCTGCTGTCACCACCATGTCTGCGGGTGCACCGCACAGCACCATCCCTTCCACAGTGACCATGGTGTTGCGCACAGCCGAGGTATTCATTTATGGGGACGGGGATTTTCCCATAGTGGTGGCAATGCTGGTATCATCCATCAGACCATACACTTATGACACACACCTCACACACACAGCCCATTCAGTATGTCATTCGCAACACTGACACAGCTATACTGATAGGCCAGGTCCATTCCCAGCCGTACATACAGATGCATAACATGTCTCTCTGTGGCATGGGCTACAATGACGGTGGGGTTCAACACATACCGTGTTCGACTGTAGCTGGCGCTGATGTTCTGTGCACATGTCAACACATTAACCCTGTTCTACTGTAGCCAGCGGTGATGTGCTGTGCACATGTCAATGCTGCACATTGTGTTGATGTCTGTCTGTCAACAGGCCACTGGTGGAACACGCAAGGGTATTTGTAATCAAATATACATGCCGCCCTATACAGCTGTACTGCTAACATCTCAGGTGCTAATGTGTCATGGACATGCACACCTTACCCGGAAAGGTGTAAGTGCATTGCCACCCGTACTCATCACCTCTTGTGGGTTGCTATTATCCAACAACCTATTTGTATTGTATTGTCAAGCTATGCACCTGTGCAGGACATGTGAGCATGTCATGCGCTACTGCGTACCTTTGCACACATTGCACGACATGTCACACAGGTACACTGGCAGTCATACACTTCACAGCTTGCTGACGGTACGACAGGTGTTGTACACAGTTAACACATATCCTGTGGGACATGGCCGTATGTACAGGCATGTCCAACCGTCACGTACCAGTACTACCCCTATATGACGGATATGTCGTATATGTGGCAATACAGCAACTGTCACATGTACTCGTGCAATGCCCCCCTACCACCGTACAGCAGTACTGCCTGTGGGAGATGTGCTTCTGCATCCGTGCTGTGCCCATAGCTGTCAGTTGTACATACGTGCAACATACCTCATTTGGTGTTCTAACGGGTGCATGTTCATCATGGCACCACATTGGAAGGGTCAGTCACACAGTCATTGTTGTACACGGTTTACATGCCAGCCATGGCTTACTAGATGGAAATCATTGTAATTCATTGGGATATCATATTTATACATTGGAGCAGCGTATTCCAGCCAACATATACCCTTCCTAGATGACACTGTTAGGCAGCCAGTAGTAGGTGTTCTACAATCTGCACATTGGTCACACAGTACGAGGGCTACTGTTACCCATTCTGGGGACAGGGTGCTGACAGCTGTGGATGGGGGTGATGCTGTCGACAACCATGACTGCACCTGATGGTCACGTCTGGATGGGTAACAGTCACAACACACACCGACCATCACGTAGTAACACATCATCTACAACAATGGACATTCCTGCAAGAACAATGTATGCAATATGTCTGTATGACCACTGTAGGCGCCACTGGTGGCCCCCAGCATGGCAGCCAACATCAGTGTATATCCCGCAGACTCATGGGTTACACCATTCACAACACACCAGTCACGGATGACGCTGTGGTGAATCATACTGCAGTTCCACACATCATGTTACACAAGGCATCATGCACTGAGATGTTGCGGATGGGTGAACACCTCTGACACTCAACATACGCACACGTCACATCACCTGGTACACTATATCTCTCATACATCATGTTATTGTGACTGCCCTGTGATGGCAATACACAGACTATGTGTACCGGGACATGCAATGGCTCACCGGTGTTATAGCCCTCTGGGTGTGTGTCTAGCCATGTTGTACAGTCGGCAGTGGTCTGGACACGGGGACACTGTACATTGACCTACTGTGTCACTGCAACAGTTGCCTATGCTCCTACTGTTATTGTACAGGCATGTGGTATCTGACCGCTATGACAGTCCAGGTCAAACACAATGCTGTGGCACTCATAACCTGCAGCCATCGGCCTGGGGTGTAGAGCACACATGTACATCATCACATGCTATACTGCCTCTCTGGCAGTTTCACATAACTGTCACCAGCAGGGCTGTAACTGGCAGGCACGGCATGGGGTCATGTGGAACATTGCTTGCATCTTCCACTGTGATGCACACAAGCGGGGCACACACACTATTGCACCACTCACATATCTCTGCGGTGACTGGGACCTGCCTCCATGCTCTGCGCAGCACACCTGCGATTACGGATTGTACATGGACCGTACCTTCCAGGCCCATACCTGGACCGGAACACCCACAGATGAGGGGTTCACACATCACACAGTGTTTTGCACACATCCTGGATAGTTGCTTAACACACTGCATCATAGGTGCTCCATGTGCAGATAACCATGTTTGTGACCGCTATACACATTGTAACATGCGACAGAGTCGACAGTGTACACCACAGGTTACATGCCGTCTGTGTTGTTATAGTGTACATTGGGCCTCAGACAGCTACCACTGCTGTGTGCTGACAGTAACCCACACTTCCCTGTGATAGACACCCATGTACCTACACATGCTTGAGTCATGCACTCCGCTCAGCTGGGTGAAACAATACACAGCACATACCATACCTACACTACCCTTAGCATGAACACTATCTCCATGTGACTGGTGTGACACACCTGGGTTATCCCCTCTTTGGTGGATTCAACACATATGCTACATGGCCTTGCTAGCCACACCCTGGAAACACGCCCATCACAGCATGCACGGAACATGTGTACTACAACAACTACTACGGACGTCTGCTGACAGCAGTTGTTAACATCATGACACCCAAGCAGATGGATACTGCACATACATATGCTGACAAATACCACAGTGCGCTGCAGTAGCATGTGCACAATTGCAGGAATCATGCTACTCCACACAGAGACATGGCGGTACTGACCAGTTCACAGATGCCACTGTGGTGGTCATGTTCTATGCACATATGTACACCCACATGTACAGGCTGTTGCACAGTGATGTACATGCACATGTGTGGGGTGCATCACTTTTCAGCCATGGTGGGTCCCCGAGGTCCATCATCACATACCCCAAGGCTAGCTACCTAAACATGACTGCTGCACATTGTGGTGTGGGGCCTCAGGCATTGTGGTGGTATGTCAGTATTCTTTGGCAACATCCACATCTGATGTCACATACACAAGTCACCCAAGCATTGCAGACCGAGCTAATGTTGGCAACGTGCCAGGCGATGGCATACTTACCATCAATACACCCTCTCACTCACTACAGGGTCGCAATCCGTACATGGACATCGTAGTGTCCCTGTGGTCACATGCACAGTACTGATATGCACACAATATGTCCTGGGACACTGGCCCAATGTCACCTTCCAATGTCCCTGGCTGTAATGTCCCACCAACCTGTTCGGAATATGTCTCCACACCAGGCCACTATATTCACTGCTAGCCTTTTGTCGGACATTGTGGACCCTGACCGCCGCACAGCGTCATTTATCGCACTACACACGGGTGGCACTGCATTGCACGAGCGGGACTATAGTCATACACCCATGACTGGGCCATTCTGCATGGCAATGGGGCACATCCTCAGGAACGTGAGTCCCACACACGTTGATGGGCTCCAGGCCTTTCCAAGCACCCGTGTTGGGCTTGTGTATGCCACAGCTAGGCACATACACATGCTGGCCACCTGTCATACAGTTGCATGGGCAGTTGAGGATGGTACAGAGGCCGACACATCATACGTTGTCCTCACATTGCCTTTCAGCAACATTCCACATTCTGGTATTGACAACATACACATCCACCTGCACATCTTACCCTGTATCTCTGGATGTTCTGCTATGGGGCTCATGGACTGTACACACAGTGGTGCCAGCATACCATAGTACCTACTACATGTCAGGTACATATTGCATTACACAGTCCTCAGTCATAGGGCCACTCATGTTCACTATATGCTTACATGCGGAACATGCTGTCACAGAGTACTGTCCATGCCTAGATTTCCCACACCTACATACCAGGCGCCATTATTGCTCCACCAGCTCATACCGATACTGACCATACGGGTGTCAGTGTGGCGGATACTTCATATGTGTATCATGGCATCAGGATGCATGACACATGGTGCATGCACATCACCTTTGCATAACTACATTCACCCACTGACTATCACATGGATAGTGGTCCCGTACATACATATCACATTGTACATGGTTGCAGTACACACATATGCCACACACAGTCCTGTGGTTACCGTATTCCACTGTGGCATGGATATCCTTCTGCAAGGCCACACCTATCTGTACTGTGTGTGATGCTGGTACATAGGTAGCCATTGTACCTGTGAACTACACACATCTACACACAGTCAAGGGTACAATAACACATTTATGGTGTACCTTCAACAACAGCTACAGCTTTACATGGCACAACAGTGACATGCCATGATGTTTACTGGGCTCAGACAGTTTACATATGCGGCTGACATACGGACAACACATCTGTACACATCTGCATACCACATATTCAGGGGTGTCTTCTGCTCTGACACGGCCCATGTCCTCCACATTAGTGATGCATATTTATTTTATTTTTATTTTATTTCTATTTTACATTTGTTGACCGGGCTAGTCTAGCTGGATAGATGTCCATTTTCAGTAGAGGCCCGGGGAGGAAAAGCTCCACACACAAAGGGAAAAAGCCCAATAGAACAATGTAAACATCTTTGTAACAAATGACTACGATAGAAAAATGTCCAAAAAGGACAGGTTACATAAAGACTACAGTAGGCAGAGACATATACCTATATATATATATATATATATATATATATATATATATATATATATATATATATATATATATATATATATATATATATGTATATATTATATATATATATATAACTATACTCCTCATACATGCCATCTGCGGTGGGCAGTGTGAACGGAATGCTCCTGGATATGTGCACACACGCCACACAGCATGGGCTGGGCTTCTGTGTTACTTCCACGAACACAACACACACCATGCTGTGGAACATAGGTCCTGTGTACATCCCGCAGGGACACACGGTAGCACTGTTCATGTTATACCTCCCTTGCTGTTTGAGTGACACGTTGTCCTGGTACCACCACAGCAGCGGTACTGTGTAGTGGTGCAGTTGACACCTGCCTCTGCTGTTCACAGGACACTACCATGGAGAGGTGACACTACTGTGTACACTGCCCATGTGCTGACACGTGGACCTGCCAGACTGCATTGTTGCCCACTGTGCACCTGTGCAGCTACTACATGTCCTTTGGGCATGGCTACTTGGTGTCCCTTCCATTTAGACTAGCTATCATGCTACTACTCTGTCCCATACCTACAGGCCATATGTATCCTGTGATTGTACATTCAATAGGTGATACCTGTGTTATGTATGATATGCCTGTGATACTGTGTATGATATCTGGCATATCTACCTAGACAACTTTACATTACACATATTTCACATACTATCCCCTAATGCAGGGCATACTTGCACGTCGGCCACACCTTACATATGACATCAACGGTATATGCTCATACACATGCGTGCTGGCACAGTATACATACATGTACTATCCCCTGCTATGGCGCTTCCTTGTTGGACATCCACTGCCAGCAACGGCGTGTGTTATGGCATTGTTCTCTTTAATGCCCTCCTGTGGCATCCCTTGTGGTGTCTCCGCTGTGTACATGATGTCCCACTGCTGTACACACGGTGTCTACAAGCGTTGGTATGCTCAGCAGGATATCACTACATAACTACCTTTCACCACTTTCTGCATTACGGACAAGTGTAATTAATTACAACCACCATTCAAATACGGTACAGCTTATTAATAGAGATCATGCGTTACACAACCTGACATATCGTGTGTTCTACATACCTTGTTGGTGTGTCGTTCCGTGTATCGTGTATCGTTTTTCTGTTTCCTTTAGTTTTCGGTAGTACAATGCTGTTTCGGTATGAGCATACGGTTTGATTATCCTGAGAGTCATCCTTATATACGTCGATACCTGCAACATGTGGATTCATCCCAGCAATTGCTGTTCCTCAGTGAGTAATTACGTGCATATCACCTGTGCATCTACTCCATTCGGAAATTACGCGTCAATACAGGGGTATAATTGGAGTCTCCACCTGGGCGTTGGCTATTTGCCCTACCTTAGTGGAGATGGTCTGTATTGTGTTATGTTATGTGTAACTGCAACTGCTATGCGTAGCGAAATGTATATTTTGAAGTCATGTCACCCGTGGATTGTGTGTGACAGGTGTAGTATTTCGTTCGACATGTGGGTGTACCTGTCCTGCCGACGACTGATAACGGGGTATTGCATTCAGAACTGTAACATGGCTGTTGTATTCCTTTATACAATGCATGCAAGTATGCATCCGCCTTTAATTGTGTCTCCCACGCAATATGTTGTGGTTATGCAGATGTTATTGACTGACTGTATGTTTGTGCTGCTATTACGGTTTGTATTCCTTTAATATCTACGGTGGGGGATATCGGCGGTTGTACGTGATGGATACGGGTTGTAGGCCTTGCATCTCTACATGGACAGTATAGTTGTCTGTGTGCTCCATCCCTACTTGGAGAGGTAACAGTTAATAGTCTTTTGTTATGGGAGTGTGGGTTGGGCTGTTGTTAATTGTTTCCGATATCGTCTGCACGTGGCCTTGATGCATGTATACCCCCGTCACTTCTGTGGTATATCAGCAGCTATGTGTACGTGAGTAATTACGTGCATATCACCTGTGCATCTACTCCATTCGGTAATTACGCGTCGATACTGGGGTATAATTGGATTCTCCGCCTGGGCGTTGGCTATTTGCCCTACCTTCGTGGAGATGGTCTGTATTGTCTTAAGTTATGTGTAACTGCATCTGCTATGCGTAGGGACAAGTATATTCTGCATTTAAGTCACCCGTGGATTGTGTGTGACAGGTGTAGTATTTGGTTCGACATGTGGGTGTACCTGTCCTACCGACAAATGATAACGGAGTATTGCATTCCAAACTGTAACATGGCTATTGTTTGCATTTATACAACGCATGCAATTATGCATCCGCCTTTAATTGTGTCTCCCACGCGATATGTTGTGGTTATGCAGATGTCATTGACTGACTGTATGTTTGTGCTACTATTACGGTTTGTATTCCTTTATTATCTACTGTGGGGGATATCGGTGGTTGTACGTCACGGATACGGTTTGTGGGCCTTGCATTTCTACATAACCAGTATAGTTGTCTGTGTGTTCCATCCCTACTTGGAGGGTTAACAGTTAATAGTCTTTTGTTATGGGATTGTAGGTTGAGCTGTTGTCATGTGGTGTCAGTATCGCCTGCAGGTGAGCTTGATGCATGTATACCTCTGTAACATCTGTGGTATATCAGCGGTTATGTGTACGTGACAACTATCCCTTGCCAGTCTGTCCCAGATATTTGCAGTCATTGTGGTCCTGTTGTTGGGATAGCCTGTTTGCCAGTCGTTGCCACATATTCAGATGGGAATTGATTGTGTGACACTTGTAGAACACACACCGGTGTTTACAGGCCAACACGTGGCCACGGTCAGTACTGGGGTAGCACATACATATTTCCGCGATACATACCTATTGCTGTGTGGCTTGGCCAACGTATTATATTGCATGTAACATATCAGTGTCGTACATGCAGGCATGACTATTACATACGTCCTTTCCATTTCTTATGGGGAATATTCCTGTGCTACCATCTGGGACATATTCACTTTGTATCATTCTATGTCACAACACACCTAGCCAGGGTGGGCCTGTCACTACTACTGTGGGACTAGTGGTGAACATATGACTGGGGCTAGTTTACCATATGCCTACACCTAATATTCTGCTCTGCCTCTAACTTGGCACCAACATACACATGTTGCAGGCACACACACATTACACTCACACAGCGACGCACACGGCACCCTCAGCGCACAAGTACACATACTACGGAACTCACGGGGGCGGTTGCACACAGTACCTACATGGACCGCAACACCGGCGGTGGTGTCTACCTCTCCCTTCATATCATCATACTATTACACGCACATGTACTGTTACAGTACTGTGTTCTGGCGGTCTTTCGGCCTCGCGGTTATGCATATCGGTATGTTACACGCTCCATGGTTGGCGGTATCCTCTTATTTTGAACCTCCCGGATGTTCAGATTGTCGTTGCACTATGTATACTATGTACAGATATCACAGGATACCTCTGTCACCTTATATCTCTCTAATTCCCTGTCTTATCTGTATTATATATATGTATATGTGTACATATTTATCTATATATATATCATATATATATATATATATATATATATATACATATATATATATATATATATATATATATTTATATATATATTTATTTATATATACATATATATATATATATATATATATATATATATATTTATATGTATACATCTTGCAGCGACCGTGGCAGGTACACAGCAACGCCATATGCTGTAGGACTCACGTACTGTTCAGGTGTTGGCGTCACATGTTCCACTGGCTGTTGGGTTTACAGTGTTTGGGGGCTGCCTATGTTGGAGTCACACATAAGGCCACCCATACATTACACTTTACAGGTGGTCATGTTTGTGTGCCGTCCATTTCACTGCGTGTGCAGGTGGGGAGGTGTCAGTCCATGGGGCCTACGCTGTCAGAGTATGTGCTATACGTTCCTTCTTTGCCAAGGCGTAGGCATATTGGGTACGCCTCCGTCTGCCTACTGGGGCTGGCACAGTGTGTTCCTTGTCCGGGACCCTCTGTGCCTGGACTGGCCTTGGCAATTGTGGTGGGCTTTGTGGCCCTTCACCATTATGTCCCTGCAGCAGCTGCTTCCGCAGGATCATATTATGTAGCATGGCACATACTATGAATATGTGGGCACGTGTGCCTGGAGAGTACTGCAAGGCTCCACCAGATGTATCCAAGCACTGGAACCGTGATTTCAGCATCCCGAAGACACGCTCTATGATTATTCTGGTTTGTGCGTGTGCCTCATTATGGCGTTCTTGCATGTGTGTTGTGCATTTCTGATGGGAGTCATCATCCACGGCTCCAGTGCATAGCCAGCATCCCCCACGAGATGGCCTTGTGGGATGTTCCCCCTGACAAATACCTGGTACAGCTGTGAGGTATGCCAGATATGGGAGTCGTGGTAACTTCCAGGGCTGCCAGCACACACATCCATGATAATGCCCTGGGCATTGCACACGACCTGGCAATTGATGGAGTGGAATCCCTTGCGGTTTATGTAGCGTCTACCCTGCTCACCAGGTGGTGACTTGGTTTGTATGTGCGTACAGTCTATCGCACCCAGTACCTCTGGGTACTGTGCCACACGGTGGAAGTGGCACATATTGCTAGCCAACTCCTCCTGAGATCTGGGGAAGTATATATGCTCATTGGCATGTGGTAACATGGCATCCAGGAACTGGTGTAGAACCCTGGATGCTGATGCCTGTGAGATGCCCATTATATCTCCAGTTGGCCTTTGAAAGGTACCTGTGGCCAGTATTCGCAAGCTTACACATACCTTTGTGTCCACTGGGATGGGTTCCCCTCTGTTGTTTCTTGTTCTCAGGCATGGCCGGCACAGCTCCCCTATTTGCTGTAACATGTCCCTGTCCACCCTGTAATGCTCCACTATCTCCTGGTCATGTAGCCCCTGGTAGGTTACCCTTGGTCTGAACACTCTCCTCCTCCTCCGAGGCCTTCGGTGGTTGTCAGCACCCTCATCCACAACACCGTCTGTCTCTTAACACATGCTGATGGATCACAGCTATGGCAGCACCCAACATGTACATTTTAAAAGTTCCCCATGTGTTTACACCTATGGTGCGGCATTTGGGAATACACGGCTGTGTGTTGTGTGCATTCACACTTTATACTATTGTGCTGTGCACACCGATGATGTCATAGGGTGTGTTTGTACGGCCGTATCTAAGGGTTATCTTCCGTGTTTTACCGATGGAGCTACAGTGGTGTTGCCTTTGGTGCTGCATTACTCTTGCCTGCCATGGATTACCTTTCGACATTCCCTTACTATTTCTGCACGTTGCACCTACCATTTTCTGGCATGCATCCTGCAGAGCACTGTCATTTCTACTTTCATGGACATGTCATATCATGGGTTTTGTGTGCTACTGCCGTTGTGCTGCCTGTCTGCTTTGCTCTGCTGTGTCAGGTCTTCTATCTTTGCAGTCTGCTACCTCCCCTACTTTCTTTGCATTCATATGCCTCCCCTATCCCGTTTTGCAGGTTTCTGCATGCAGAGATATCAGCTGCCGCCGATTGGCCTTCGTGGGTTGATTAGTGTTGATTGCTCATTAGTACTCCCGTTACACTTCTTCCGCATTTCCTTATACTCTTCACATCACCTTCCTGTTTCCGATATTGTTTGCGGGGCGTGCGTCACATGACTAGGTTCCGGGAACGTTGACATCCTCGTACACATGCACTTTTGCGCACATTGTGTGCTCTCAGCTAAAGTATTACCCCACACCCCGGTCCTGCAGCT
This sequence comes from Protopterus annectens, assembly GCF_019279795.1. Taxonomy (NCBI): domain Eukaryota; kingdom Metazoa; phylum Chordata; order Ceratodontiformes; family Protopteridae; genus Protopterus; species Protopterus annectens. Next base: position 645,098,812 of record NC_056725.1, read on the forward strand.
TTGATTTGCGATGTACAGCCCAGGTTTGCTGTGCTCCAATGTGCTTACTGCTACGGTGGCACACCCCTCTGCAGATGTCATGTATTCCCTCTGAGCCACTCCTCGGTGTATTACCGCTGCGCCGTTTGGTACAGCCTTACTCCTGCGGGGGATTTGTGATTCAGTATTATCTGCCTCATTTGCATGGCATTGACTACTAATTCATAGTTACCACGCCGAGGACTGCCGCGAGTCCTTGGCAACCCTTGCACCATGGTTGTGGCATTCCATGCATACCATGGTGTATTATGCTGTGGACCTGATGTCTATTATGATGCTGTTTTATAACATTGTTATATTATTTCATTATGTTGCACCTTCCGCACACATGTCCCGCGGTTCTGATGTGAGTTACTGTGGACATGCCATTTAAGTTGTTATTTACGTGTTGTGCTTGTTTTCTTTTGCCATTGTCTGTGTATTTCGCCATTGGCATATGGTAACAGTGTGATACCTGGGTCTAACACTCTTCTGTTACTCCGATGTTATGTTTGGGAAAATGTAAACCGTTTTTTTTTGGTTTACATTGCCGTGGGCTTATGCTACGCTTGCACCACTTCGTGAATTGCTATATGCCTTCATTTGCATGATGACACACCGCACATGGGGTGTTTAGCATACCTACGCCGGGGGCTGTGCAGATCTGGCGCATGCCGGTAGTGGACGTGGAATTGGATCGTACCTGAATCGCTCGGTGGCCATATTTGGCGTTGTAACGCCTACGCTATGCGTGCGCCTGGCGCAAGGTTCATGAATCCCAGGGATAGACATAGACAATTTATTTCATAATACTGCAATTTTTCTGGGTAATATATGAACATATCATACTTGTTCTGCAACTGATAATCTTGTAAGCAAAATGTGAATGTTTTTGGGTTAATGCATTCATTAATATGTAAATTCAAAATAGATTATAAAACATTACCATGAAATGCCTGTAAGCCAAATGCATCTTGCCACTAAATTATCAGTACCATGTGGTAAATAAACTTAAATATTTGCATCTATTAATATAGTAAAAATTAGATAAAGATTCATTTCTTCTTGTGAACCTTTCGTTGGCAGATGCAAGCCTGCTCAACTGTTGATTATTATAAATAATGAAAGTATTGTTATATTCCAAAGTAGATTTGACAACAGTTTTATATAAATGAACCAAATATAAATTGTCCCTTAGTACTGCTTTCTGAGTAATATACCTAATTGTTTATTTCCATTTAAAATCACTAATTCTACATGTTTATAAAATAAACAATTAGAAGGACTTAAAACACATAAATTGCTATTAGCATTCACTTCCAACAATTCTGAACCCTGTATGTATATCAAAGAATGTGGCATTTGTTTTCCAAAATACATAATATTACATTTGCTAGTACTAAATTTTATTCCATAATTTTTAGCCAAGTTAGATACCTCTACCAAGAAGGTATTTATATTATAATAATCATTATTGTCAGCTAAGATAAAACAAAGCTTACAATCATCAGCATACTTGTTGTACCAATAGATTTTATTATTAGGGAAAGTTGAACAAATAAATAAATAACACTGGTCCCAAGACAGAACCCTGAGGTACACCAGACAATATTGATGAATAATCAAATTTACAACCATCGATAAATACCAATTATTATCTACCAACCAACCAGCTGGCAATTCATGTAATCAAATAAGAATTACAACTGTTCATAACTGATGTATTATAAATCTTAGAGAATTGCAATACATCAAAAGCCATAGTCAGATCCTAGTGTACAACCAACACTCCCAAACCAAAGGGAATGGCTGTAGTTACTAAATTATATCATTCAACCAAATATGTTTGGGTAGATTTCCCTTTAGTGAACCCATGTTGCCTGATATCATACAATTGTTTATTATCTATCTCCAGTTGTTATATCTCAAAGAAACATCTCTCAAAAATCTTTACATTAATGAATGTAAGACTCATAGGTCTGTAATTACACACTTTATGACAATTTGTTTTTTATATATCATTGTAATATTTATCCATTTTCCAAGAACAGTGAACAATCATTTTCTTCAGTAGTGAGTTAAACATACCTGGCAATAAGGAACCTATCTCCTCTTTCAAATTAAGAATTATTACCAAAAGAATATTTTCTGGTCACATAGAAACCAAATTATACAACTTCATAAATGGTTTAAGTACCATTTCATAGGTAAAGATGCAACATACAGAGTTTATTTTGTCAGTAAGAATAAAACTACCCAGTGCTTCATATAGACTCAAGTTTCTGGAGTATATATCTGAGAAATATTTATTGAATTCATTAGATATACTTGTAGAATCTAGAATAATACTATCAGTATCATTAATATCTCTGTCAGTATTCTTAATTTTCCTAAAAGAGTTTGCATACTTATAAAAATAACTTTTTGTTTAAAGTGCCTGTGGCTAATGACATTTCATAATTTCTTCTGTCTTCAGATATTTTTTACAGAGATCTTTTGCTTATCCTTTTCAGCTTAGATTTGTTTAATTTAGTGGTACATTATTTGTAAATGTTGTATAGTTTCTTTTTCCTCTTATACATTTTTAAGAGGCTTTTACTCCACCAATAAGGAGCTTTTTTATACAATAACTTTCATATTAGAAGTTTGACCAACACCTTCTTTTAATATGGTTTCTAATATGTAATAACCAGGAAGCAAGCTCATCACCAAATACTTCTTTCCAGTTTACAGCCAGAGTTAGGTTCTCCATAATAGTTGTATAATCAATTTGGCTATAGTTATTCCTTTCTCTAACTTTATTGGATGGTTTGCACTTTTGTTAACTAAATCTAATGGAATTGTGATAAAACTTCCCCAACTGTGTACCAGTTTCCACTTTGGAGACTAATCTACTATTATTAGTAAGTATCAAATCCAATACTGTATCATGTCTGGTATATTCCTTAACCATCTGCTTTAAATCATGAAAATTAACCAAGTACAAAAATTGTTAAGAAAGTAAATGTACACACGTATAAGATTCCCAATTTATGTCTGGATAATTAAAGTCACCCAGAAAAAGAATATTTCCTTTACATAAAGTTTTATCAAGATATTCTAAAAAAACTAATGTGGTTGTCATTATCCATTTTTGGTGTTCTGTAACAGGCCTCAGCCCCAGTTACTTTAGGTACAGTGTATAAATCAATATTGATGTGTTAATGTTGATGGAATAGAATAATAAACCAGAATTAATACCCCACAACCTTTAAGATTCTTCCACAAGCATTCGTATTTATTATAACCCAGAAAAGTTAACCCAGATATATTCCAAGCATCTACAGTTACAGTTAGACAATAACATTTAGAAAGGATAATCCCAAACAGACCAGAAAAGGTTAACCGCCCAAAAGACAAAAGGCCTCAAGCCAACTTTCGATTTAAGGAGTCTAAATGCCTTTATTCCCAAGCAAACATCCCTGCTTTTAAGAAGGAACCTGAATGACGCCTTTGAACATCCAGGAGAGTTACTTAAAGATCACAAGGCCCTGCAGATTCACTTTCTGACTTTATGAACAGAAGTGTTAGTGGATTACACACCGCTGTAGTCATGTGAATTCAGAAATCAAAATACTTGAGACAGATCTGCTGCTTATTTAGAGTTTTAATTGCAAGTCCTAAGACCACCCAGTCAGGTTAGACATCCCAAGTAATTTTGTTTTCCTAAAGGTATACTACATTCCTTTTTATTTGAAAACGAAAAGAAAATATGTTTGTGAAATATACATATATATATATATATATATATATATATATATATATATATATATATATATATATATATATATATATATATATATATATATATACACATTTGATGTGTGTATATCAAGTCATCATCAGTCCCCTTTTTCCCAACTTTTTTTACATGAGGTTGGGATATCATGTTAACTGTTGCCAACTCTCTCGATTCAGTGCCACACTCCTGCCTTCTTCAGCACTCATGTCTGACTTTTGCAGATTTTCTTTCACACAATCAATCCATCTTTTTGCTGGATGGCCTCGCTTTCTCTTACCTTCTTCCTGTCTATCCCAAATCTTCCTCACCAGATTGCATTACGCTTTTCTGCACATGTCCAAACCACTGTAATCTGTTCTCTTTGATCTTTTCTGCAATTGGAACTACTTTGGTTTCTGCCCCTATGTCCTCATTTCTTTGTCTGTCCCACAGTGTGCATTCTACCACCCTTCTCAGGCACTTAATTTCCATCACCTCTAGCTTTTTCAACTGTTCTGTCTTTACTCCCCAACTTTCTGTACCATACAGTAGTACTGGTCACACCACTGTCTTGTACATCTTACTTTTCAGCCTCTTTGGCAATCTTCTTTCTTAGACTACTCCTGACACCCTATGCCATTTGTCTGCAGCCCCTCTGATTCTAGCTTCGACATCTTCATTCAGACTTCCCTTGTCTTCAACCACCTCTTCCTGATACTTGAAGCTGTTTACCTGTTCCATTCTTTCCTGCTATCTCTATTCTCAGCTTATTTTGATTTCTCCAGTTTGATGCTGTTACCATCTTCTTATCTGTGCTTATTTTCATCCCATGTGCCTTCAGTTTTGCATTCCATTCAACTATCCTTTACTGAAGTTCTAGCTCAGTCTGCCTGTAATGCCACATTGTCTGCATACAGCAACTTTGTTGATCTCTCCCCTCCAAACTGTTGGCTAATGTAGTCCTTCACTGGTATGAACAGCAGTGGCCTCAGAGCTGAACCCTGGTGTGGTGTACACCCACTCTCACTGGCAACCTGTCTGTGAGGCCGAACACTGTTCATACTTGAGTCATTGGGTCTTTGTACATAACCTGCACTAATTCTATCAATGTTTCTGGGACTTCAAACCACTGCAGTACTGCTCAGATCAGCTTTCTAGGGACCTTGTCATATGCTTTCTCCAAGTTGAGGAATGCCCAGGTGGACTCTCTCCTCATCTCTAACTTCATCTCAAGTATCTGTCTCAATGCAAACATCGGGTCAATTGTGCTGCATCCTGATCTGAATCCAAACTGCTCATCTCCCATCTTACATTCTACTACTCTGTGTATCCATTTATTAATCACCTCTCCAGAACAGTCATGCAATGTGATAGGAGTTTGATGCCTCTGTACTGCCCACAGTTGTGGATGTCCCCTTTGTTCTTGTACATTGGGATGAGTATGCTTATTCTCCAGTTATCTTGAACACACCTTTCTCTCTACACTGCTATTAGTACCTACAGGAGCCATTTCTCCCGTCTAACCCAGCATCTTTATCATAGCTGCTGTGACCTCATCTGAGCCTGCTGCTTTCACTTACTTCATTTTCCTTAGTGCTGTTCTTACTTCTTCTAGGGAGGGCTCCTCTTCTTCTCTCATTGTAGGCTGTTTCTCGGGCAGTACAGTACTTATGTGGGTTTTTTCATTCAGAAGCTGCTGGAAATGCTCTTTCCATCTACCTTTGATGTTCTGTGGACTAGTGAGCAGGTTGTTGCTGGCATCCCTTATGAAGGGTGTCTGACTGTCTTCTTTATCTTTCTGTCTTTGCCTTGCAGCCTGATATAGTTTCTTTGTGCCACTTCTGAGTCACTTTGCAGAAGCTGGTAGAGTGCCTCTGATGCCCTGTTCTTTGCTATTGCAACTTATTTTTTAGCTTTTTTGTTAGCCAACAAGTAGTCCTTCTTAGCCTGGCCAGTCTTTTCTATCTCCCACTTCTTCCTGAGCTCCCTCTTTCATTTGATGACTTCCTGGAATTCTGCATTCCAGCACCAGCTCTCCTTATATACCTTACTTCCATACCTGGCTTGGCCACATATCTTTTCTGTAGTCCCAACACATGCTGTTTTAGGTGCAGCCATTCTTGTTCAACTCCACCTAGTTCCTCCTCTTCTTGGGGTGCTAGTGCACTGAGTAATTCCTTGAACTGATGTACTTTCTCTCCAGTCAACTTCCAAGTCTTCAGCCTGGTCTCTGTTGACCTTAGAGCCTTCTCTGACCAATGCTTGCAGCTGATTGTGGCAACTAGTGGTTTATGCTGTGGGCCGACTGTTTCACTGGGGATGACTTTGTACCTTTGCAATTATGGATTCTACCCCATTGCCTTTTCCTTACTAGAAAGAAGTCTACCCGAGTTGCATATTGGATACTCTTGTATGTGATCTTGTGACTGTCTGAACCATGTGTTGGCTACTGTCAAGCCATTTGCCAGACAGAAGTCTAGAATGGCTTCTCCTTCTTTATTCCTATTGCCCCACCCATGTGGACCCAGGCAGTCCTTGTATCCTGTTCTGTCTGTCCTGATATGTGTATTCAAGTCACCATTATCAACACCAATTCATGCTGTCCTGCTTTATCTAGTAGGTTCTGCACCTGCTGTCTGAATGCACTATTTTCCTCACTATCACAACCCTGCTGTGGGACACAGGCTGAGATTATGAATACTGCCCTATCATTACACTGGAGTCTGATTGCCATGAGTCTGTCATTAATTTTGATGATATCCCTCACTGCTGCCTTCTGAAGCTTCTCTCTCACCACAATTCCTATGCCATTTCTAGCCTGATCCCCTCCTGAGTAGTAGAGTCTGGATCACAAGCCAAGTGGCTTTTCTGCACTGCCCTTCTATCTCGTCTCTTGGGTACATAGGATGTCCAGCCTCCTCCTCATTATTATGTCATCTACTTCCAAGCTGCATTCTGTCAGTGAACCTACATTAAGTGTAGCAATTCTCAGCTCATGTTTGGCAGGTTGGTTGGTTTTACATCCAACTTTCGCTCAACAGAGCTAACCCATGTAACCCAGTCTGGGCAACTAGATACTGGACGGCCAGTAGCTTATTGACCCAGGGCTGCTGGGCTTTATGACAGGCACACACTGGCCAATAAGGGCACATATACCCCTCCCACCATTAGCAAGGGTCCCTGGCGTAGGTCAGAGTAGGCCAGGTTCTCAACCCACTTATCACCGGTAACTACCCATGCCCATTTTTGGCGACATTAGTCAAAATGACCGAATCACCTAGAGCCATATTTTACACTGTTGAATGGCTAGTCCTGCCACGATGCACAGTCTGTGATCCGTGTTCTCCTATCTTGAGGATACTGTGCACCACAGTAGATGTCCAAAGTGTTGGTCTGTACAACTCTTCCCCCTATAGGGCACCATGTAGAGTCTCTGCTGCTGCCCACAGCTCCATTCATTGGTGAGTTTGAGATGGAAACACTCAACATATTTTTTGGCTGTGGGTTGGAGGTCATGATCAAACCTTATACCTTGTGCATGGGAGGAGAAGACCTTAACCATTATGCCAACTGGTCTCTTGTGTGTACATAAAATAAATCTGTCTATCTATCTTTCTAGCTATACAGTATGCATCCACAGAATTATGTCGACATCCAGTGGTCGACAGGTGTGATAGAGCAGCAGTCCTCGGGTGGGGGAGTACTCCTTTCCTTGGTGATTGAGTGATCACAGAGTTAGCAGGGGGTATATAATTAACTGGGGGTGTGTGGGTGTAGCTTCCAACATGGGAGGGTCAGGGGGGCTTTCCCTACAATAAAATAATGCTTTTTTATTTTGGTTGCTTGAGGCAAGGACATTCCTCATGCATACCCAGTTGACTGTCAGCATTTCCATTGTCAATTTTTTGTGGTGGGTATTCTTGCCGCCGACATTGTGGTGTCTTGACGTAAGTCAGCAATTCCATATATATGTATACATATAAAATGTATAGTATTGGTTTTGGTTTAATACTATTCTGCTAGAAGAACATTGAAGAAGCCCAGCTGAAATGAGATTCAGCTATAATACATACCATGTCTAATATCATAGGCATTGCTTATTCATAAGGATTCACAGATCTTAGCAACACAGCTTGTAGGTGATAGTTCTCAGGAATGCTTTGCTTGCAGAACCATGGTCATTTTCTGAAACTGATTCTGAAGTTTAAGCATTAATTCAGTAAATGTCAATTTTACAAATCATTGAAAATGTTCATTATTCTTACTGATGCAAGATCTTTTGGCTGTATACTTTCTGTCCTGCCTTGGATCCAAAAACTGGACAGCTTCGTAAAGCTCTTGCTCCTTCCCACACATGCACTTTGACTACTGATTGGCTAACCTTTTGAAGGGAAATCATCAGTCAGAATTTAGACAATTTAAGTATGTTCTTGCTGCCTCAAGAAGAAGGAGCTCTGAGACTGCACAGGAGCGGCAATTGGTTTCATGCTTTATTTCTGTCAGATAAGTCCCCCAACCTTTCATTCAGAAATTATTGCCATTTTAAGAAAATATCAATATATTTTATTTGTTGTCTAGAAGTGGTATTTCCCTTTTAAGAAATCCAATTTTTTTTTTCTTTACAGTATCAAAGGTTTTCTATCAGGAACCATTATTTTTAGAACAGGGCTTAGTTTTGAGTGTTGAGGACTAATTTTGTGATACAGATGCACTGCTTTTGAGAACTTTTCTTTGTGTTCTTAAGTTTTAAGTATTGGGAAGTGTTTTGCAGGCAGGAAATATTTTTTATACTGAATGCTTGTGTACACTTTTTTGGCAACTTATCTTCAGTTCTTTCTGTCAGTGCACTTTAGAAAAGGGACTTTGAAGTCTGACACAGATTTCTGTGTTCTGCTTGTGCTTTAACTTTAGGAAGGGGACTGTGTAGAGAAGTGCAAGTTTGATGCCTGTGAACAGTTGTCTGACAACTTAGCTTCCAACTGATTCTGTCCAACAAAGCTTACCAGCAATCATGCTTCTTCCTCAGCTACAGCATGGATACTTACTCCAGTCCTGTTAGTTCTTTTCCCAAAGAACCTAAAAAGAAAAAGCAGCACAGTAAAGAGTATTGCCACCACCATGGACTCAGCCGTTGGTGAATGACCATGTAGTGGATGATCACTGACCGTCAGACCATCGACTTATTACTCCAGGTTTCTCTGGTATAGTCCTTTCAACCAACATGAACCAGGGGTCAGCCATGTTCCCTGCAGCTGTTTCAGTTGTACAGTCTGGCCACGGGAGAACCATCTTCTTTGGGTATGGGAGATACTCTTGGAGATTCTTCATGGAGGGAGGGGTGGGGAGACAGACCCCTTGCCAGGGATTAAGTGCCATCCCCTTGTCAGTATTCCCCCATGGAGGTACCTGCAAATAAAAAACAACAAGTTAGACATTGCCCATCTGAGGACATGTTTTTTGTTAATTTGTTAATAAATATGATTTCATTTCCTTAGCCAAGAAATTATTGCAGGCTGTCAATTCTGAAACTCAGAAATCCTTACCAGAGTGCAAGCTCAATAAAGAAATACCTAAGGAAGGTTTGTCAGAGATTTCTGACATTGACAGAGACATTGTTTATTTTCCTGGTGATTCCCAAGCCCAAAACTCTTGATTCTAATCTTCTTTATTGAATTATCACTTATGACAAAGGCAATCATACATTTATATAAATGAAAACAAACCATATCAACATATTTTCAGTTGCAAACATTATAAATCACATATAATCGTCTCTACATTCATTGTCAATCTAGCATTACATAGCTCACTTGATTCCTGTATCCTTTAAACCTCATTCCTCCTCCAAAACATTATTCTGCATGTATTTTCCCACACTTCTCATTTTTTCATCTGTTACTATATTTACTGCTTCAGATATGATTGGTTTAGACTTTGATTTCCATCCTCTAGTAATTGCTTTTTATTTGGCAGCCACCAGAATTAAACTTACCAAGGCTATACTATGTCTAAGCAATTCAAATCCTGTACCTCAGCTCAAAAAATAATTTCCTTAGACCAATTCACCTAGCATTTTTGACTGAATACTTTGCAGGGAATTTTTAAAGCCTGCCAACTCATTTATCTTCTTTATCCACAGGAGTAGGACTGGCATTGACTAAAGTCTGTTTCCAGCTGGAAAAAGGTCAAAATGGCATTTGGGTCAAATCTTAGATTAGGAAAACACACATTTGTTAGCTTGAGGTACTTTATAAAGTCTATATTCCTTTTTAGGTATTGAAGTGTTAGAGTCAGGGTTATTACAGGCAGCTTTAAATGCATCTTCCAAGGCTGTCAAAAGAGGAGGGATGGGATGGGTGCAGTATGTGACACAGCCACAAGCAAAATATCATAATAGCTTCTCAGTTCAGGGGGAACACATTTGCTTGTTCCACAGAAAAGCCTCATTCCTCTTGGCAATAGTTTCTGAAAAAGAAAATTCTTCCAAGAGACGTGGATAAAACCAACATTTCTTAGAATCAAGAGATTTGTTATCAACCATAGAAGTTGTGGACAGTAATTAATAGAGCTGAAGGATTTTATCTGTGATGGGAAGAGGACAAGGGCCAATAGGGATAATCTGATCCTTCCAACAGAACAAGGTGGATTGAGATTACGTGATTTGAAGGGATATTCTAGAGCCACACAGTAAATGCTCCTTCACATAGCACAAGCAGAAAAATAGAATTCAACTTGGAAAGGAATGATGACGATGAAGCAGGAGGATTCAAGAAGTAAGAAGAGAATGAGATTTTGGATGCACATCCTTAAGGAAAATAACAACAGCCATTTAGAATATTATATTTATATAGTATCATCTAAGAACTGAGATGTGCGGATAGTGAATCATGAAGTGCAGTGGATTAGCAAGGAGGAAGTAAGGATAGCTATGAAGAGGATGAAGAACGGAAAGGCTGTTGGTCCAGATGACATACCTGTGGAAGCATGAAGGTGTTTAGGTGAAATGACAGTGGAGTTTTTAACTAGATTGTTTAATGAAATCTTGGAAAGTGAGAGGATGCCTGAGGAATGGAGAAAAATTGTTTTGGTACCGATTTTTAAGAATAAGGGTGATGTACAGAGCTGTAGTAACTACAGAGGGATTAAACTGATCAGTCACAGCATGAAGTTATGGGAAAGAGTAGTGGAAGCTAGGTTAAGAAGGGAGGTGATGATTAGTGATCAGCAGTATGGTTTCATGCCAGGAAAGAGCACTACAGATGCGATGTTTGCTCTGAGAGTGTTGATGGAGAAGTACAGAGAAGGTCAGAAGGAGTTGCATTGTGTCTTTGTGGATTTAGAGAAAGCATATGACAGGGTGCCTAGAGAGGAGTTGTGGTATTGTATGAGGAAGTCGGGAGTGTCAGAGAAGTATGTAAGAGTGGTACAAGATATGTGCGAGGGGAGTGTGACAGCGATGAGGTCTGTGGTGGGAGTCATGGATGTGTTTAAGGTGGAGGTGGGATTACATCAAGGATCAGCTCTGAGCCCTTTCTTATTTGCAATGGTGATGAACAGGTTGACAGACGAGATCAGACAGGAGTCCCTGTGGACTATGATGTTTCTAGATGACATTGTGATCTGTAGCGAGAGTAGGGAACAGGTGGAGGTGACCCTGGAGAGGTGGAGATATGCTCTAGAGAGAAGAGGAATGAAGGTCAGCAGGACTAAGACAGAATATATGTGTGTGAATAAGAGGAAGGATAGAGGAATGATGAGGATGCAGGGAGTAGAGGTGGCAAAGGTGAATGAGTTTAAGTACTTGGGATCAACAGTTCAGAGTAATGGTGAGTGTGGAAGAGAGGTGAAGAAGAGAGTACAGGCAGGATGGAGTGGGTGGAGAAGAGTGTCAGGAGTAATTTGTGACAGACGAGTACCAGTAAGAGTGAAAGGGAAGGTCTACAAGAGGGTAGTGAGACCAGCTATGTTGTACGGGTTGGAGACATTGGCATTGACAAAAAGGCAAGAGTCCGAGCTTGACATGGCAAAGTTGAAGATGTTAAGATTTGCACTGGGTCTGACGAGGATGGACAGGATTAGGAATAAGTATATTAGAGGGTCAGCCCAGGTTGGAAGGTTTGGAGACAAAGCCAGAGAGGCAAGATTACGTTGGTTTGGACATGTGCTGAGGAGGGATGCAGAGTATATTGGGAAAAAGATGCTAAGGATGAAGCTGCCAGGTAACAGGAAAAGAGGAAGGCCTAAGATAAGGTTTATAGATGTGGTGAGAGAGGATATACAGGTGGTTGGTGTGACAGAGCAAGATGCAGAGGACAGGAGGAAATGGAAACAGTTGATCTGCTGTGGCGACCCTTAACGGGAGCAGCCGAAAGAAGAAGAAGAAGATCTAAGAACTGAGATAATGCAAGAATGGAGAAAGGAGATTCTGCCAATAGATGACTGCAATTAAGGTACAGAGAATAGAAAAGAGGGTGCCGGAATTTACTGGAGAAAACTTGTAAAGAAACCAAGGTATTGGGACAAATAACTAGTGAGGGAAAGGTAATAGAACAGGAAGTGGCCAAGAAGGCATTTGAACTGCAGGACAGAGACTGCCTTCCCTATCAGGGACTGATATCAGAGTACAGGCAAAGAGAAAGGGATAAGAGAATCCTAAGTGCGGACCAGCTGTGGTATTTATTTGAATCTAGAACAGAAGCTGCTGTTAAGGGATAATTAGTAGGTCACATAAAATGCTGCATGGTAGCTATAGGAAACAATCAGAGAAAGTTAGAAAATATTGGGAAAAGAGATTGAATAAGCACTTCACAAGGAAACAATGGGAGGACATATGTATGTTTCCCAAATGTGCAACAAAGCCTAGAAGATTTCTGATATTTTTTTGGCAGTGTTTGCATAGGTATTTTTATAACCCAAGCAGACTCCAAAGAATCTTGTCTCAGGTAAATGGCAGATGTTGGAGGCGTGATGGGAAACATATGTTTTGGGAGTATAATTGAGTTGGCAGACTTTAAAAAGTTGCTGCAGAGTACTCTGTCAGAAATATTGAATAAGCAAATGGGTATAAGTAAGGAAATTATTTTTTGTGCTGGGATACAGGATCTGAATGCTTAGATATAGTAAGGCCTTGTTAAAATGAATTCTGGTGGCTGCCAATAAAGCAATTACTTAAAAATGGAAATCAAACCCCGGGATTCACGAAGCAAATTTCTCCATGCAGGAACAGTGTAGCTGCTCGTGCACGGAATATGGCCACCGAGCGATCCAGGAAACAAGCCATTTGATGTGCACAAGCCTGCCTACCCTGTTCCTACACGGAAACCAGTGCAGAATGCTAATTACCTCATTTGCTGGTGAAAAACATGCAAATGAGGTGAATTAGTAGCCGAATACATTTCTGCAAATAAAATGGAAACAAAAACAAAGGCAGAAACGTAAAACCACGCAAACAATTTATTGTGAGCGCTTTCTTACAAAAATTCTTATGTACTTCTTCAGACATTATTACCCAGCTATCAGTGCCTTAAAAAGACTACATAATTGAACCAATTTAGGTAATAAATTAATCATTAACTTAATCAGACACGAACAAGACACTGTCTAAAAAAAAAATTCTCAAAATCCCATTCAATACATAATAGGAAAGCCATCCAATTACAAAATGGAGGCATGGCAGCTCAAATAAAAGCATGTATTATAATCTTTAGGCATGCCAATGGCCAGATATATGGCCATTGGCATGGAAAAGTGTTGCAAAATAATAAAAATTAAGCTTTTTTTTTTTTTTTGCCAATATTGGCCGTTTAAGCATAGGGCAGCAATGAGCAAACGCGATAGTGCCAAAAATAAAAAAAAATGTGAAAACTCAATTTTAAGGGAAATCTGCATTTTGCCATTATAGTCTATGGCATGCAGAGTGAAAACAATACCAGGGAACAGTGGCTGTCAAGGGGAAAGGCTCTGGGGTAGTGCAGTAACTATGGACTAAGGCAGTAGGGTATGCAAATGAAGGGAAATTTACTGAATCACAAAATTCTTGTAAGTGCTAAACTGCACCTAACCATGTAGGTGCTATAACATAGTCATGTAGGGAGGAGGAGAAGCTGAAATGAAAAGGGGGTGTGTCATGCTTGGTGTAAGCACATTGGAGCTCCACGGCTCCCAGATGAGTTTAGCTAAGCACAGCTAAGCAACGGTGTGTGTCTGAGGCATTTCACGTCTGTTTACCTTACCTAAACGGGTTTGCGTGGCGCGCACCAGGTCTAAAACAAAACAAACAAAAAAAAAATAAAAAATCCGGGAAATAGCAGCACTGTTTACATTTGGGCACTGGGTTTGTGCGGCATGCCTTAGGGCTTAAAAGGGGCAGGAATGGGAAGGGAAAAAAAAGGGCAACTAGCAGAATAAAAGCATTCAAGTAAAAATAAAACAGCAAGCAGGTGGAATGTATCATAGCCAGCCAATCATACAGGCATCATCTGTAGCACAAACTCAAAACTGAAGATATCACAAGGCAGCTACCACAGACTTGGAGAAAATTGACCAACCCCAACAACTGGAGTCACTTGGTTGAATTATCACTTTATTGAACAATGTCGACCTAGGTTTCGTCTCAATAGCAAAGACTTCTTCAGAACAAATGCTTTCATAAACAACACTCCCTTATATACCCGCCCTCTCCCAATTCACTCAATTAATTAATGTAATGAGTCACATAAGCACAGTTGTTCCATACAAAATAATACATGCTTAAAATTTTTTTTAAAAAAACACACTGCAAAAATATATATAAAAACTAATACACCATTACAATCTTAATTATGTCATTCCTGAACTTATTATCATATAAATTAACATATAATAAAATTCTACCAATGCCTACTTAAAAACTAATAGTCATGTTTCTTATTTCAACCTAAAATATGTTTTAACTTTAATATTGGAGCTATGCTTATACCATTGTTTATGCCAGAGAAATTTGTGGCGTCTAACCTCAATTGTCACTTCATTTCACAAATGTCCAAGTGCACATCAAGGATGCTACCTTGATTGTCCTTGTTGATCTGCTGTATAACACAAAACTTAAAATTGTGTCCTGGATGTTGCCCTATGTGTCTAACCAATGCATTTGTGGTTTTCATATGTCTGATGTCTAAAATATGTTCACTTATTCTTTCCCTTAAACTTCTACAAGTTTTCCCAATATAAAATGCAGAACATTGACCACACTTTTCTAAATATACCACATTTTTACTATAACAATTAAAATGTCCTCTAATATTTATAAACATTTCTGCAACAACAGTTTTACCACCAGTAATCAAAATATATTTACATAGGCTACATCTCCCACATTTAAAATTGCCCATTTGTCGACTTGTGTTAACACTGTTAAGCTGAGCACCCATCTCCAACAAATCCTTAAATGATTTATCTTTCCTAAATACATTTTTAGGAGCCGTCCCCATTTTCGTACACACATTGCTATCCAACTTTAATAATCCCCAGTTCTTCTGAGTAATGTTTATAATATATTCCGTGTCATAATAAGTAGTTATGAAATATAATTGCTCATTTTTCTCTTTCCTACCAATTCCCTTTTTGTTCAGTTGCAAATGACCTCCTATTATTCCCTTTGAACTTGTTTTTAGAATGGCTTCATAAATACCATTGATTCTTTTATAAACATCTTGATCTTTAATGGACTCACATAATGCAACTGGATACCCCCTTCTGATGAAAATATTAATTATAAAATCCAACTCTTTGACAAATTCCTGATGTTCATTCACCATCCTGGCAGCCCTAACCATTTGACCTTTAACAATTGCTTTTTTCTGATGGCTAGGGTGTCAGCTCTGGTAATTAAGATAGGAATTTGAAAAAGTAGCCTTCCTATAAATCCCAGATAACAAACAACTTTTTTCCTTGTCCACCTTCAAGTTGACGTCCAAATAAGACAATTCCATACTACTAAATTTAAGAAACTCCACTGTTTTGTTAATGTATTGCACAAATGCCTTTAACCTTTCAAGGCTACCTTCCAATATAAAAATGTCATCCAAAAAGTGTGTATATTATTTGATGCAATTGTTGTATTCACTAGGAAAAACATATTTGTGCTCCCAGAATGACATTACATAGTTTGCATAAATGGGGGCACATGCGGCCCCCATTGCTACCCCTGTAACTTGCTTATAAAAATGACTTTCGAAATATATAAAATTGTTTCTTAACACAGTATCCATAAGCATCACAAATACATTTATATGATCTTGATCAAACATACCAGTTTTAACTAATTGATTTTCCAACTATTCTAATCCCACCTCATAAGGAATGACTGAAAATAAATTACATACATCTGTAGTAAGAAGGATAGTATTTTCCATGATATTAACCCCATTTAACTTGTATAGAAAATGCCAAGAATCTTTAGTTATATATTCAAATTTAGTCAACCCCCCCCCCCCGTAAGTGGTGGTCAAGATATTTACTAATAAAACATTTTACCAACTGTTTTATCATCTGTAGCACAACAGTATAAATTGTGCAAACAGCTTACAGTCTGGTTTCACACAAACCTTGCACCATTGGTGTACACATGCGGGGAAGTTTTAACGCAAAAAATGTTAAGGGCTGCCATTTCTTTGATCTATCAGTATGTACTAGAGGCTGAGAGGGTGGTGATGGGGATAATGCTGACAACCACCCTGGACTGAGGAGGAGGAGGAAAAGAGTATTCAGACCCAGGGTAACCTGCCAGGGGCTACATGATCTGGAGATAGTACGTACAGTGTTACAGTGTGGATAGAGACCTACTTCAGCAAATCATCGAGCTGTGCTGGCCTCAACTCAGATCCAAAACCAACAGAGGGGAACCCATCCCAGTGGATACCAAGGTATGTGAAGCCTTAAGAATACTAGCTACAGGTACTTTCCAAAGACCTACTGGAGACATCATGGGGGTTTCACAGGCATCTGCATCCAGGGTCCTCCACCAGTTCCTGGATGCCATGCAAACACATACCGGTGAACACATTTACTTCCCCAACACTCATGAGGAGAGGACCAGCAGTATGCATCTCTTCCACCACAAAGCAGAATTCCTGGAGGTACTGGGTGTGATAAATTGCACGCACATCCACATCAATGCACCACCCGGTGAACTGGGTAGGGTCTACATAAACCCCAAGGGATTCCCCTCTATCAACTGCCAGGTCGTGTGCAATGCCCAGGGCATTATCATGAATGTGTGTGCTGGCAGCCCTGAAGCTGTCATGACTCCCACATCTGGCATTTGTCACAGCTGTACCAGGCATTTGCCAGTGGGTGCATCCCATATGGCCATCTGGTGGGGGATGCTGTTTATGCACTGGTGCCATGGATGATGACACCCATCAGAAATGCGCACACACACACAAGAACGCCATAATGAGGCACAAACACAAACCAGGATCAGTATGGAGCTAGGATGCTCAAGTCACAGTTCCACTGCCTTTACATATCTGGTGGAGCCTTGCAGTACTCTCCAGCCACATGTGCACACATGTTCATAGTATATGCCATGCTACACAATATGATCCTGCAGAAACAGCTGCAGCAAGAACAGCACGGGGAAGAGCCATACAGCCCACCACCATTGCCAGTGTCCCCACAGGCACAGAGGGACTCAGAAGAAGAGGCCCCTGAGCCTGCTCTTGTAGGCAGATGGAGGCGTGCCCAGTATGCTCAGGCCTTGGCAAAGAGGCAACGCATAACACATGCACCATCACTGTAGGGACTCCAGGGACTGACACCTCTCTCTGACTCGCACAAACAGTAAAATGGATGCCACACACATCACATTACCTGTAACTTACCATGTATTTCAGTGTACAGTGTGCATCCAACATAGGCAGCCCTCAAGCACCATCCTCACAACTACCACAAGCACAAGGTAAGTCAGTCTTCTTAACAATAAATGAATGGACTAGTATATTTTGCTAGCATATCTATGGTAATGTGCATGCAAGGGAATGGAGTGGCCTTCTGGGATAGCAGCACACAACTGACAGCTAAGTGGGACACCAGGAAATGTCTGGCCAAAACTGGCATCCACACACTATGCAGTAGTCCCCAAGGTGGCAAATCTCACTGCAGTATATGTGTGGGGACAACTAACTGGAAGGTCACAGGTCACAGGCATGGATGTCAGTGTGGGGGTCCCATACCCACTCCCCACGTCCACACAGCAAGTCAGCTGTAGAAAACCACAGAGAAGTGTCTGGTAAAAGCACACAAATGGTTGCAATGTTGATTTACCCCCCCACAGACTCACACAGTGATAGCTCAGCAGGACCAGCAGTTGCAGTAAGGCTATGAAGGGTAAGAAGTCTGAAACTCAAATGTATGCCATTACAATCTGACCTGTGCTCTGTACTGATATGCCTCTAGTCCCCAAGACAGGGCACAATAGTATGGTAAATGGAACCACAATGTAAAGCAAGTATCAGCACAGTCTGTGCAAATGTGTACAGTTGACAGGTGTGCCCCCCCGCATATACCCAAACAAATGCAGTAACATGCATGTTTGCAGGGAAATAGCAGTATAGCACACATTGGAAGGGCTGTACCAATACACATGAAAACATGTTGCCTGTCCACAATATGCAGGAGTCAATAAGCCATGTGTATGTGTGGTTAATACTGTCAAGATCTGGCCAGCACATTCTTCTAGCAGTCGTCTCGTAGTGCCCGAGGTACAGTGCTGTATTTGGCA
>NC_056725.1:645122350-645283347 GCF_019279795.1 Protopterus annectens
CAGCTAGGCATCAACCCCTAGGTGAGTTGCAACCTGGCTCATGGATGGAACCCACTGTATGAAAGCAGTGGACTCCATGTCAGACTGCTGACCAGTCACGACTAGAGTACCACAGGGACTGGTCCTGGTTCCCCTGTGTACGGTTATGTACATCTCTGACATCCAGCCTAACACAAAGGGACTCTGGCTGATAATGTTTGCAGACAACTGGAAAGTGGGTGCTGTGTTTACATCCCCAAATTATGTTGACATCCTTCATACATTCCCCACTGAGACCTATGACTGCTGGCCTTAGGCTCAATGGCAAGACATGTTTCACCATCCCCTCTGGGATCAATGTGGTTTCCATGAATTACCACATCACTGGTAGTCCACTTGACACAGAAGTCATTATAAGAAGTCTGGGAATACAAGTTGACAGTGACCTCTCTTATGACCACCACATTGCCACTGTGGACAGATAGTCCATCTATTTGGCACATCTCATAACTAAGTGTGTTGCATCCAGGAAGGAAGAGTTCAATGTCTCCCTCTACTTTACCCTTATTAGGCCAACCATCAAGTACAATGACCTATTTGCCATGTACCTCACTAGACACCTGCAACAACTGGGGAGGCTGCAAATGTACTTCACAAATAGAACCCTAGACCTTAAACAACTGTAATATAGGGACAGTCCAATACCTCCAAATATTCTCTGTCACATCTTGGCTATTTACATTTCATCTCTGCTTGACTGACAAAGCCGTGTCTGCCCAGCCCTGTTAGGACTGCCACATCTAGTGAAATTCCAGTCCGTCTGCACCATATGCCACGGAGACCACAACCTCATTACCACTGTCAACAGAACATCCTGGGGGACAGGTCCATCACCCAGAGACTGGCCATGTTATGGACTATATGTCACATACATGTCAATCAGAAGACTTCATTGACCCTCTTCAAGAGAAATATGGATTACTGGATAGGGAATCTAACTGTCACCTTGGGGATCATTCAAGTGACAATAGTCGATAGATGCACTGTGCACAAATATCAGGTGGCATAATGCCAGTGTACTCCCATGGGCTAGGCATGTAATGACTCCATGGCCATTAGCCTGGTACACACCTATGAACACATGAACCTATGAATCTCAGTATTGGCAAACATGTGTGTGTGTGTGTGTGTGTGTGTGTGTGTGTGTGTGTGTGTGTGTGTGTGTGCATGATTGTGTGTAAAAGTGTTTGTGAGCATGTAAAGTTGTAGGTGAAAGTACTTTGACACCCTTCTCACCCACTACACCCCACATAGCCATACTTTGCAAGGGCTGGCAAAGTAATACACTTTAAAGGTACCTTGTGATACTCTTCACCCTGTAGCCCCCCTGGTGCTTGCAGTAACTGCATAACACTAGAGTACCAATAACTGCATAGGGTTACAAACTGAGTCTGGGAAAATGTGAGTATGTGCATGTGTGTATGTGTGTGCAAGTGTTTGCAAGTGTGTATATTTGTAGGAGACAGCATTTTGAGGCCTCACTCTCCCAGTACATTGCACATTGCCATACTTTACAAGGGCTGGTGATGTTGAGCACCTTAGAAAAGCCTTGGAACAGTCTTTACCCTACAAGGTCCGTGGGATGTATGATAAATGTATATCACTGTAGTACCAATAGCTAGATAGGCAGGGGTTCTAATCTCAGTCCTGGCAAATATGTGACTGTGTGTGTGTTACAACAGTATCCTGTGTGAGTACTATATTTAATGGGGGGGTGGGCTTTATATTTTTAGACCATGGTACTCCCAGTACATGTCCCAAGGTTCACTGTATGAGGCCCGCTGTCTCCATTAACAGTAGCGGTATCTGATGACACTGTTCAGCCCAATAAGGGACATGCTGTGTGTAGGAACTATGTAACAGTGTGAACTGACTGACAAGATAGGCAGGGCTGCTAACCTCAGTTCTGGCAAATGTGTGTATGACTGTATCCGTGTTTGTCATTGTGTATATTTCTATAGGTTAGAGTATTTTGAGTCCATTCTCACCCAGTACATCTCCCATTGCCATACTTCACAAGGCCTGCTGATGTTGTTCACCTTACAGGAATCGTGGAATGCAGTTCATCCTAGAAGCTCCATGGTGCATGTAATAAATGTATAAGAGTTTAGTAGCAATAACTAGATAGGTAGGTCTTCTAATCTCCTGGCAAATATGTGTGTGTGTGTGTGTGTGTGTGTGTGTGTGTGTGTGTCTGCAAGACCAGTAACCTGAGTGTGTTTGAATGAGGGCTATATCCATTGAGTAGCCATGGTTTACAGTTTTAGGCCATAGTACTCCCAGCACATGTCTTACATTCCACTGTATGAGGTCTGATTTTTAAATCAACCATAGAGGTATCTGTAGACACTGTGCAGACCTATAAGCTCCATGCTGTGTGCAACAGCTATGTAACAGTATGGAATGAATAGCTAGAGAGGCAGGGCTGCTAATCACAGTACTGACACATTTGTTTTTCTGCATTGGTGTGTATAGCAGTGTTTGGGAGTGTGTAGACTTGTGTGTGACAGTATTATGAAACCATTCACACCCAATCCATCCCCCACTGCCATACCTTACAAGGCCTTGTGATGTAATACACTTTACACATACTGTGGAACACTCTCCACACTATAAGCTCTGTGCCACCTGCAATAACTGCCTAACACTGTAGTACCACTAACTAGATAGGTAGGGGCTCAAAAACTAACACTGGCAGTTATGATCCTGTGCGTGTGTGTGTGAACCGTATTCTCTGTGTGTTTTGTCGACAAAATATCCTCTGGGGGTATGGATTACAACAATCTGAGATGTGTTACACCCAGTACACTTCCTATTGTCCACTTTACAGGAGCTGCTAATTTCTACTGCCATACACTTACCTGTATACACCCCTCAGCCATATAAGCTCTGTGACATATGCAATAACTGTTATACAGACCTGGTAATTGTGTACAGCTGTACCTCGGCTATGACACACTCGATGTGTTATCACACTGCTATACTCCTCATTGCAAATTACTTTTGCAGTTTATAACAGTACTGCTGTACATATGCCCCAATTTCTGGGCCACTATAACCCTATTATGTCAGGCATTGTCCATATGTCATGCACTATGAGGTGGATAGGTATGGCCTATCATTATTTAGTGCTGTCATTCCTGACATCGTCCCAGTGATGCTGTGGAATCCCACACATGTTCTGGGGTAGGTGTCATAAATATGAGTGCAAAGGCTGGACAACCTGTGGAACTCTGTACAGTCAGGAGGTTGGTGTATGTCTGGCCATTGTGTGCGGCCTATCAATAATTTGTAGCAGTGTACTGTTTACTTATTAGTTGACCTGTTTAGGGTGGAGGGGCAGATGTGAGTGGCATGCATCCTTTTGTATCCAACTGTGTATGCTGCTCCAGTTACTGGTGGTCTATCAGCAGTACATGTTTGTATGGGCATTCTGAGACATGTCCCTTACCACCACACAAGTCCGGCTACACTGTGACATGGGACAGTATATGTAGAGGTGTTCTGTGTCTGTCATTCAAGATATATCTGTCCACACAGTCATTATACTGTAGTGTTTGGTAGGCTTACCGGTATGTTGCTGTGACTGTGGTGCAATTGGGTGTGTGTATGCACTTTCACACCGGTATATTTTTTTCAGTACAGTTACATCCCTGTAGTGTGTGCTGTATTAGCTAATGCATGTGTAATTCCACAGTGCTGCTTTGGGGTAGTGTGGTGTTGTCCTGACTGTATTTTGGACGGTGCTTGGTAACACGCTTGTCAGCTTAGTGTAGTTTCCGTAATGTTACATAGCTGCAGTCATTGCTCTCAACTGTCCAGGTGTTCATAGTATGTAAAGTTGCTGGCTCATATATTTGGTCTGGTCCCCATGACAGATGTGTATTTCTGACAATTCAGTGGGATGATGTGTGGAATGGGCTCACTACCTAATGACAGGCAATTGATTTTTCAGACATCTGATATTGCAGTCAACATATGTTAGGACAGGCAGTGTGACTGCAGCAATGTCCTCAGTTTATCTACCTAATTAGTCCCAATGTGTCCCTATTTCCATATCCTTGTCCCCCAACTTTGTTTGGCTTGGTCCATACCCCTTGTACTAACTAAGGTGTTTTGAGGTATGGCAGTGCTGCATGTTATGGAAAAATGAATATATGTATATCTTTGTTTTGTTCTTTTTCATACGTTCGCTTGCATACATCTGTATCCCCATACATGTATGTGTGTATATGTATATATATATATATATATATATATATATATATATATATATATATATATATATATATATATATATTTACACACCTCAGTCTTTATCAGTCCTATATCTCTGTATTGTTATATGTATATATGTATCTCTATACATGTATATGTATATGTTTTATTATATATGTATATATATATATATATATATATATATATATATATATATATATATATATATATTTGTAAACACCAATCATTAGTGATTCCACAATGTTTCTTCCCTATTGATATGTTTGAAAAACAGTAGGAAATCTAGAGCTTAGATGGCTTAGTGGTAAGTTGCTGTGACTATGGTGTACAGGGTCCTGGGTTCAAGTCATGCAAGGGCTGTTTATTTTGTTGTTGGGCAGAACAGAGGCAGATGCAGACAGAGTGATTAAGGCAGTTTTAAGCAGTTGTAAGAGGGTTTGCACAGGTTTGCGTGATGCTAAGCAATGCCAACATACGGTTAAACTATTAGGCGCTTAAATCATGTAGGTTTTGCTTAACGACGGTTAGCAATGCACAAATCCACTTATTTACATTTAAGCAATGCTTACACCAGCTTAGCCTAGCTGAGCACTACTTAGCATTGCTCAGATTTCATTTTATAGAGTATCAGGATTGTGGGATTGATTCTTCATTACTGACATATGATAATTTTATGTTTACCCTTCATGACACCCCCCTATGTGCTTTCATTACATTATATTCTTGTATGACTATACTGTATAGGGCACTTGTGTTTCTATGGGGGTTTCACATCTTTTCTAGACTGACACCTTACTTTTGGACCTGATGCATTACCCTGGTTGACAAAAAACAGTTGCTGCATAATTTAAGTTTACAAAAATAATTTTAACAGTACTTTCCCATATGAAAATAAGTTGCCTGTCTTAGCACTCAAACTGTGAATGCCTGCATGTAAAGCCGGGACTCTTAACCACTACACTATCTTGGCTTGGAAATTTCTGTATATTTGCATTTATCTCCTATGGGATGTTAAAGCTATGGTAAGCAGAGGGGCATAACGTGCACACCCGCTTACGTGCACTTAAACATTCTTTAGCCTAGAAAAAAAGTATATTTTATTATTATATAATTATGTTATATAAGTGAGTCTTGTGGTGTCCTGACAACTCATTGGGGACTGCAGTCATGAAGTGATGGCATTCATTTGGCTTTCAGGCTTCTATCCTTCAGGGACTCCTGCTAATACATGTCATGTTTTCTATCAACTTTCTAAGTTTAGTGGGCAATATGTGTGTTGTGTCCCTTTTGAGGGATTTATCCCCCATTATTTGTGCATTTGCACATATTTCTTGCTTTAGCAGGTTGGGGAGGTGTCATACAGCACTTTGGCAATGCAGGGTGTGTGTCACAGAACCTGTCACGCACCCTCTGCATTGCTTTCTTGATGCCGATGTTTATTTCAGTGTCCATGGATACTGAAATGATCATTATTTAATTTCAGTGTCCGTGGACACTGAACTACTGGCCTAATATTAGAGTAAATCTGTAATACTATGCCAGATCGATTTAGAAAGTGCCATATCGCACTTTCTGAGTGCAGGGAGCACGTTCATAGTCTGTGCACTACTTGGACATGCCCCATGTACTTGTCCATTGTTCGTGTCTGTGTATATTAAACAGCAGCATGCCTTCATAAATATGCAAGGCGCGCTGTTGTTCTACATGGACACGAACCACTCCGTGCAAGAATACTGCTATTCTTGCATGGAGTTTGTTGAATCCCAGGAAAAGTCTAAACCAGCTGTACCTCAAGTACTGAATATTGTATCAGAGATAAAAGAACTGCAATTGATATCTTTAGAAAAGTGTAGAGTGAGCAAACTACATAGAGAAAATGGAAATTGTGAGAGCAGTACATACAAAACAATGTTTTGGAGGAGTAGTGAGGTTTACGAAAAGGCAGGAATTGATCAATGTAGTATGTAATGTTGGATTGATGATAATTGTATAAAAGTATGTATGTGATATATAATGTTTCTAACTGTAAACATGTGAACATGGTTTGTTTTATTTTATATCAATGTATGTTTGCCTGTATCTTCAGTGATATTTCAATAAAGGTGTTAAAAAAGACATGTTAGCTGTGACCACTGCCATAAAAATCTCTTCATCATCTATGGTCTCCAGAACGTATAGAGATGATTACAGACAACACCACAGTGACTTGTCACATAAACAGGAGGGCACCAGGTCTTACCTTCTGTGCAGGCTGGCTGTGATGGTTTAGGAAGTAGTGTGACCCTCCGACCATCTTACATTCCATCAGAATATAATGGCAGATGAGCTGAGTAGGACAAGAACAAACCGTCAAAAATGGGGATTGAACAAAAGGTCTTCCAGGAATTGGTCCAGTTTTTGGGAAAACCTTAAAAAGATCTGTTTGCCTCCTTTCAAAACAGACAACTAAACAAATTCTGTATCAGGACCCCTTGTAGGCAGGTCTGGAAAAACAGATGCATCCTCATTCCTGTTGTTGGGGATGTTCCTCTATTCATTTCCACCCTTTCCACTGATTTACAGGGTAATTATGTATCCACACATGAATTGGTGGAACAATATCCATATTTATGGGGACATGATAAAATGAAGTATTTAGGAGCATGAATTGGAAATGAATCTGTTGTGGCAGCTAAGGATATATTTGAAGACAATTGCAGTCGTGAAGTCGTGGTTGAATTTTCCATACTCCTGCTTTTCTTTTCTTTTTATTTATATATTTGAAGAGACTAAACAGAAGATAATACAAAAATTGAGAAACTGGAAGCTTTGTTATTTAAATGTGGGTAGTAAGATACAAACAATTAAAATGTTTTAGTCCCTTTAGTTTTATACACAGGTCAGGCATATTTTTATCAACCAGAGGAGAAGTTGTAGGTAGCAATTAATAAAGAGCTGAAGGACTTTGTCTCGGAGGGCAAGAAGGCAAGAGCCAAGTGGGATAAACTGATTCTTCCAGTAGATCAGGGTGGATTGGGATTACCCAGTTTGAATGGGGTATTTCAGTGCTACACAGTTAAGACTCCCAAACAAAGCAGAAGCAGAAAAGTATAATTCAAAGTGGAAAGGGATGATGGTGAAACACAGGGGAAGCTCAGGAAACCAGGAGAGACTGGGATTTTGGATGCAGGCCTTTAAGGAGAATACCAATAATCATGCAGAATATTACATCCATAAAGAACTGAAGGATTTTTTCTGGGAAGGGATGACAGCAAGGATCAAGTGGGATAAGCTGATTCTTCGAATAGAGCAAGGTGGACTGGGATTACCCAATTTGAGGTAGTATTTTAGAGCAACGCAGTTAAGGGTATTATACAAAGTCCAAGCAGAAACTATAATTCCAAGTGGAAAGGAAGGATGATTATACAGGGGGCATGCTCAGGAAATAAGGAGAGATTGCGATTTTGGATGCAGACTCTTAAAGAGAACAACAAAAATCATACAGAGTATTATATTCATAAAATAGCACATAGTATTCTACGAACAAAACCAACATGAGAATGGAGAAAAGAGTTTCTGCTGATAGAGATGACTGTGGTTAGGGATGCAGATAATAGGCAAGTGGGGGCGGGAATTTATTGGAGAAATCTGGTGAAGGAACTAAGGTATTGGGAGCAAATAACTAGAAAGGGAAAGGTAATAGAATAGGAAGAGGCCAATAATGTATTTGCAGATTAGAGATGACTTCCCTATCAAGGACTGATATCAGAGTATAGGCAAAGAGAAAGAAATGCAGGGGAGTCCTAAATGAAAGACCAGCATTGGTAGAGTTTTTAATAGAATCTAGAACAGAAGCTGCTGTTAAAAAGGAATAGTTAGTAGAGCTTATAACATACTGCATGATAATTATTAGAATCAATCAGAGGAGCTTAGAAAGAATTGGGAAGAGAGATTGAATAAGCAGTTCACAAAGAGACAATGGAGTGATATATGTAAATCTCCCAAATATGTAACACATTCAGGAAGATTTAGGATCTTTGCCTGGAAGTCTTTACATAGATATTTTTATTCCCCGAGTAGACTCCAAAGAATTTTTCCTCAGGTGGATGGCAACTGTTGGAGGTGTGATGGGCAAGAAAGAGGTGGCTGGGAACATATTGTTTGGGAGTGTAATGAGCTAGCAGACTTTATGGATTTCCTGCAGACTGCTCTGTTGGAGATGATGGGAGAGTGGCTTGGACTGACTGGGGAGATTATTTTTTGAGCTATGATACAGAATCAGAATTGCCTAGACATAGTAAAGCCTTGTTGAGTGTAACTTTGGTGGCTGCCAAACAAAATTACTAGAAAATTGAAATCAAAGTTGAGACCAACTTTACTAGAGGCAGTGAATATAGTAACAGAGGTAAACACTGGACTTGGGATCTTTAGAAAAGGGAAGAAGCAAACTACATAGGAAGAAATTGGAATTGTGGGAACAATGTATGCAGAGAAGGAATGAGGTTTAAGAGGCAGGATTTGAATGAGCCATATAATGCTTAACTGGCAATAATTGGATAGATTATAGGTGATGTGTAATGTTTGCAGCTAAGATTGTTTTGATTGTGTCTGCGATGTATAATGTTTGCAACTAAAGTGGTGTCGATGTTGTTTATTTTTCATTTATATAAATGTAAGATTGCCTATGTCATATGTGATAATTTAATAAAGATGTTTATTGGAAAAAAAGGAGAAAGAGAGAAGAAAGAAGAAAGAAAAAAGAAAAAAAAAACAGGAACACTTGTTTACATTAGTAAACTAATTACACTTAAAAAAACTGAAAAACTTTACTTTATAACATGCAAAGAAAATCATGCACTGTCAAAGTAGTACTATTAAGGAAAAAAAATTGTTTTACTTACAGTAAACTTTCTCCCTCCTCTTCCCCTCTCCTGACTATTTTTCCAAAGATTGATGACATGAAGAAGGGCATAAGCTTTAGAGTCCCCCTACAAGTTTAGCAAAGTCCAATATTTCCATATTCTCTAGTTCTATTCCTGTTTATCTCTATCTCCCAAACCCTGTCTGTTTCATTCCAAAAGCACTCTCGAATTTTCTAGTCAACTCTTGTGCTTTTTTTCTCCTCTCAAGCATTTTTTTGAAACACTGGGAAATGTTTCAGTGCCACCGTTTCTCTGTGTTCCTTATTACCAGAAGAACAAGAAGCAGAATTGCCTTTTGTTTTCCAGCTCACTTTTTGTTGAACAGACTTTTGTATTTCTTTCTTAGCATGTACTTCATCAAAAAATTATTTTGTTCCTCTAGGAAAAAATATTTTGACAGCAGTTTGAATCTCACACCAGGTTCTCGACAGTCCCTTAATACTGGGATAAATTTACTCTTCTGCCTGGTGTACAATGAGTATTCATTTTCCACAAACAATTTGCTGTCTCCCTCTTTTACTGTTTGTCCTTCTGTCCCAATTTTGTCAGAATCAACTCGTTCTTCTGGTAAGATTGCATATTTACCATTAAGGGTCTAGGTTGTTTTCTTATAGTCAGGTTTGAAGCATACACATGATGTACCCTTTCAATTAATGGTTCCTGTTGTGGAATACCAGTTTAGCTGATTATTTGTGCTTTCATAAAATTACTACATTCTGTTCTTTCCAGCTTCTCAGGTATAGCATAAAGTCTCAGGTTTTCCCTGTGTGCTGTGTCCTCTAATTGTGTTATTTTTGAAACATCTCTTCTTGTGCAGTGTCATATTCAGCCAGTCTTTTCTTCATTTTGGCCACTGAGTTTTACAGTTTTATCACCTTATCTGAACATCTGTTTAAAGCATCCTCTATTTTTCCAGCCTTTTTTTGTTTGAGTTGATATACTCTATTACTGTTTCATTTATTTTAGTCAGGTCTGTGTGCAGTTGCCTTATATTTTCCTCTAGATTACTGGACATTATATCTGGAGCTTACACTGCCTTTTGCTGAACAGCTGCAGTACTTTCCCCAGTCAGTATTTTTGTCACCTTTTTAAGCTGATTTTCCTTCAGTTCCTCTGTAGTTCTTTTTTCGTGGCATCCAGGCAGCTCACTTACTAGCCAGTTACTGAAATGTACACAGAAATATAGGTCCTCTGGCTTTCTCTGCTAAGTTTCTGTTTTCACATTGGGAGAGCTAGAATTAAGCTGTTACTCAATGTGCAGCCATCTTGGAAGTCAGAGGGATGTTAAGTTTGAGGGTAGTTTTTGAAGGGATGGTTGAGGTGGTGGGTGAAGATGGATCTCAATTTGTCCACTAATGGGTATGCTATATAGCAAGGCTCAGTGAATTTTACAGCATTAACCACCGGTTCAGCACATTGCTCTATGCTGCCTTTGACGTTTCTGACATAGCTGTAGAAGGCTTGTTATCTTTCACATGGGAGGCTATTTTAACCTCAAAGTTGGCTTTGCTTGACCTAATTAACCCTCTTAGTTGCCTATTTACTTTGATGAGGGAGTACGTATTTTTATGGGAATAAGCATTCCTGATATTTGCCATATATTTTTTTTCTTTTTGTTGTATATCCTGCTTAATTTGGGATGCCACCAATGTGATTTGTTTCTAGGGCTAGTCATGGACTTATTGTGATAGGTACAGCAGCCTCTATGCAACCACTGACTTGGTTGTACAGAGCGTCTGAGACCAATTCTGCATAGACTGCTGTGTTCTCTTGGTTTGGATGGGCATTGCATTTTGACAATCCATTCCTTAATAAAAGGTAATTTCCTTGAAATATTTCCTGTTACTGGTTTTAATGGCATTGTTAAATTCATTTTGATTTTGAAGAGACAGCTTTATGGTCAGACCTTACCAGAGAGGATGAGACACTGGGAGTGGGTGTGTGGAGCATTCTCCCATATTTGTAAGCATGAGGTCTGTTATGTTGGAGTCTGTAGTAGGTGTATTCACTATTTGGTCAAGGGTGTTTGTATTTATGAAGTCCAGAAATGTGCCTGTTTGAGTTTGTGTGGGATTCCCAGTCTATAGATGTGGTAATTAAATTATCCTATGAGTAGGGTGTTAGGTTGGATGGTAAGTGAAGAAAACACAACAACCAACCACCTCATTTGAAGTTACAAACTTTAATAACTCAGGTAAACACTTTTGTGCTAACTACACTTCATCAGAGCATACAAAAGTTCTAAAACACACTTTTAAAATAAGGGCAATCATTACAACTCAATAATAAAAAAAAATCAATTATTAACCATGGCAACCTATTAAACATTAATGATGTAAACTTCTGACTTTAAGTGCTAGTTGCAAGGATACATTACCCTTAAGGCCATAGCCTTTGTCTGCCTGGAGTAAAATGATCGATTTCAGTTCATCATTTTTAGTCCTGCCATTTATACTATCACCCCTAAAATTCACATAATTTAACTGCAGAACCATAAACTCAAAACTGTGTCCCTTATTAGTTTTAATATGTTTATTCAAAGAGCTAGATGCTGCATCCCTCTTTATAGCCCCCAAATGCTCTAAAATTCTCTGTTTCAATCAATGATTATTTTTCCCAACTTAGTAACATGGGCAATCCCTGCAAATAGATAAATAAACTAAGTTTTTATTCTTATAATCTGCGTATACCCAGAATGAATATTTTAACTTAGTTACTGGATGAATTAATACATTTTTAGTAGTTATGGATCTGCATGCTTTACAGGATGTGCATGGGTATGTCTCTACCCTATCTGAAACTGATCCAAAATTATTTTTATCTTTCATATAACACAGCCATCTTTTAGTGACAACCCGTTCTTAAAACAAAACACAGGGACATCACCCACCACATTTATCAACCCTTCATCTGCTAACAGGATAGGCCAATTCCTTCTAATAATATTGCATACCATATTAATGTTGCTGGAATAAGTTAAAGTGACTCTTACATTATTTTTATTATATTTATCAACCAATTTATAATTATTCAAACTGTCTTTGTTTTGTTTATCTCTACTAGAAAAATAGGGTTTCCCTTTAATATTCCTCATTAGCCTAACTTGGTTCACTGTTTCTGTCACTTATTATTCTTATACCCTCTTTTTAAAAATTCATTACTCATAGTTCTAAATGTACTTTGTAATTCTAAATCATTAGTATACAACCTAGAGGCTCATAGAAATTGCCCTTTCAGTACGTTCTTGTATGTATGTATATATATATATATATATATATATATATATATATATATATATATATATATATATATATATATAGTTAGGGTGCATACTTGTACGGTGTAAAGTTTTATTTTTCCAGCAAATCGTCCTAAAACATTATATCTAGGAAGTCAATACTATCTTGTGATTTATTAACTGTCAATCTTAAAAAAATCTGTACTGCTATTAATGCTGTCCATGAATTGCTGGAGTTCATCAGATGTACTGCACCATAACAGAAACATGTCATCAACAAACCTCCTTTAATATACAATATTTTCATTAACCAAATTTACCCCTATAATGTTCTGTGACTCCCAAAAAGCCATCACCATATTGGTGTAGCTATTGGCATACGCAGTGCCCATAGCTACTCCATTTCTCTGGAGACAGAATTCACCATTAAAATTAAAAACATTATGTTCTAAAATCAATATTAATTCGGGAATCACTGTAAATAGTGTGTAAACATCTATGGTTATAAAAATAAAATGTGATAAATCATTAACCTGAGCAACACAATTATACAGGCCTTCCAAACAATCCTCAGTGTCTTTCAAAACAGCTGGACCCTGTGGCCAGTAAAGTGACTACTCTATGAGCACTTTTGTGTATTTCCCAATTCAGATAGACCAGGCAAACACCTCCTGCCATAAGGTGAATAAACCCAGTCCTCCTAATGTAAAAGCACAGTAGAAGAGACCCACAAGTGCAATGCGACCACAAACCATTTGAACAACTAACTGGAAATCCCTTGTAATTTCAAGATGGTCTTACAGCAGTAACCGTGTGAGGAAGAGCATTTTTTTCATACATAAAAGCAGAAAACAGCAGTGTTCACTCAAAATAACTTCAGTGTGATTTAGCAATCAGAGAAGCTTCACGTTGCCTGGATGCCACTAGATGGAAGTAAAACACTTCTTGAATGCAGGCTAGACCTACAAGCTTTGATGAGCTCTTGGAAAATGAGCAGGAGACATTATGTAGTAAAGGAGGTTTACTCAAGAGTAATACTGGTTTAATACTGGTTTACTGGGTGGGCATTCAGTATCATTCAGTATCATGGATCTATGGAAAACTGAATAGGAATAGTATATAAATAGCTTATACTATATTCTACAGAAGTGAAAGAGAGGAGGGAGGAGGGAATGACTTTGGAAATCAGCTTATCATAAGGGGTGGAGGCCACAGACTCACCCTTATTATAAAACAACACCAGCATTAAGAGTAGAATGGTTGGAGAAAATCAACCAGGCTAGTTAGAGAGGCATACAATCAAATAAAGACAATATTGAAACTTTAGCTTAATGTGTTTCTGATGCCCCAACACTGGCTCAGTAATCAAGGAGCCTCATTCCTCACCACTGGCAACAGTGGGGAATGTACACACTGGGAGGATGACAAGTACACATACAGTTAAGTGCAATTTCCCTTAAGAGCACACAGGGACCACAGTCAGTCTGGCGCTGGTTTTTCCCACTTTCTCCAGATCCCCAACAAGACTTCCCACTGGTACAGCTATAGGGTTGAGATCTTGGCTGAGTGGCCAAACTAAGACCTCCAGCACCCTCTCTATCCATCCAGTGCTTCGTGTCCCTGCCCAAGTAGCTGACACACAGACACACACACACACACACACACACACACACACACACACACACACACACACACACACACACACACACACACACATACACACACACACACACACACACACACACTTTTAGGTTTTATTTATACACACATGCACGCACACACCTGGGAAAGGCTGGCACAGGTTTACTAGCTGTGCCCCCTTCTGCCCAGATGTAGTTTCCATCACCACCAGCCACTACTTATCAACTACTTTAAGGCCCTTAGCAAATGGTGGCCAATCCTATTGTGCAAGGTTACTATTATTCCAAATGGTAGTTTGACCAAAAGCAAGGCTATTAGGAGTGGCCTGCATAATGTCACCAAATAGATATGGAAGTACTCTAAGAACTTGAACATGTCTCACAAATATCAGCCACAAAGATAGATTTGAATATATTTAATGATAAATAATAAAAGAACAAAAAATGCTCAGTAAATCATCAATGTAACTTCAGAGTTCAAAATCACAGGAAATGTTATTATTTAAAATAACATTGTAGGACAGTCTCAAATAAATACAGAAAACATCTAAACTAATCTTTACTATATTCCTTACTGAATCTAAAATAAATTACTGCATCCTAGTTAACTTACAGAGCAAGGCAAGTGTGGTGAACGTATCCTCTAGTTGAAGTTGTTGTCAGAGCAAAGACAGATACAAAATGCATAGTCACTCTCTCAGAGTTGTTAAATTAGTATCAAATATTACTGCTGGGATACCTTCTGCATGACATCACTTTTTGTCACCTGACTTCAATTCCCAGGCTCAACAACCATTGCTAGAAACTGCTAGCATTTAACATCTCCCTGTGAAAATGCAGAGCCTTCAGATGTTTGCAACTGCTGGAAGACATAAAACAATAAAACACTTATAAAACAATGCAGAATGCTCCCTAGTTTTAGACATCCTGTCTCCTTGCTGCATTGAAACCATCTCTTTTATTACATGGTTATAAAATAATTTAATTTCAACTATTTCCTGAAGTTTTGCAAGATAACCTTTTATGTCCCAGTTTCCACTGTTAAAAATATATACATTTATACAGCTACAATAGTGTATATACATTTCTGTTCTCTTCCAGTAGGGTATACTGTGGATACATCTTTAAGCTCAGTACTTTACACACACTTCTGTACCAGCAGTTTGATATACACGTAACATACAGCTTTAATACATTGGTAAAACAAGCACATGAACCTTGTTGATATTCAAAAATGACATATAATTATTTACAAAATTCCAGGCAGCTGTGCTGGCAGTATCTCCCTCTGTCACACTTGTATATAAATCATATTAATGTTCACACATGACGTATAATTATTTATAAAATTCCAGATAGCTAGGCTGGCAATACCTCCTTTTGTGACAGTGTTAGTGTTTTATGAGGCAGACACAGAATGCAACATTAAGTAATCAGGTGAAGGATAAGCAGAATATCAAAGCACTGAAGCACAAACTGGAGAAGATACAGTTATCTCACCATTGACCTTCTACTAAGGTTTAAGGCACCAGACTGTACAGATGTTTACCAGTAGCACTGTTTAGGAAAAATGCAATAATAAATGACTAAGGTTTAAAATCTCACAGGAGTACACAGCTATGCCACCACTGTGAATTAAATGAAAAGACTAAGGACCAGGAAGGTTTATAATACAAACAGATAGCTTTTGCAAGTAAGTCTATTTCTGGAAATAGAAGTATGGAAAAACACAGAAACACAATCTTGCCACAACTGTTATTAAACAAGACAAAGGTCCCACACCAAACTTAAAAATGCAAACAGATGGAACAGAGCGGAAAAGTACAAACTATTACTATCAAACAGGTCACTAAATGCAACACAAATATTTAAGCAGAAAAAAACTGTAGATATCTGCTTGGATATGTTATTTGTTACTGTTTATATTTTTTTAAAGTTTCGGGATGAGTAAGCCTCTCTATAGGCCTGAAATTGTCAACACTCTGACTTCTGATTTCCCTCCAAGGGGTTAGCCAATCAGCGATCAGAATATAGGTGTGGGTGGTTGACACAGCTTTGTGAAGTTGGCCTGTTGTTGTGTAAAAGGCAGGATCCAATCCATTTTGCCAGAAGCTACTGCAGCAGTGAGGAATTAGAATGTCTAGTGTTATGATTAGTGCAACTTACACAACTGTACTTTTTATATACCTCTAGCAAACAGACTTGACTGTGTAGTTTCTGCAGATGTCTGCATTTTTTTCTTTGCAATTGCATATCTTTTTTCATGTATAATTTGTAATCTTGGATTCTAGTGGTGACCCAGTACGTGTGTTTTGTATATGAGTTTTGTGACCTTTATTTTCATTTGGTGTTACTCTGACTCTTTTCTTTTCCTTTAGGGAAAAATAGTAGTTCTGTCAAAATACTACCTCAGCTTTAAATGCGTTTTTTTCTGAGAAGTTCTGAAACTCACAGTCAACTTTCCAGTACCAACAGATTAAAAGATTTTGACAGTTTGGCTTTCAGACATCTATCAATCAGAAATTGTGAAGGTGATAATCCAACCGCTTGCAATTGTATATTTATATGTTTTAACAGTGTAGGAAGAAGTCCATCTGATCTGATCCATCACATTTCTTCAGCTTGATAGTCTGGTGGCATAGAGGGACAAAGCCCTGACTGCGATTCAGGCTACCCAGGTGTGATTAGTGGCATGGGTGACTGACAGAGTGGCAAATCAAGGGATGGGTGTGCCTTATTCTAGTGGGAAGGTGGTATGTGGGTGTCTCTTTGTAATGATCCTTGGTAGAGGCAAGGGATGTCATTAGAGGAGGCATGTTCTGTGTGGAGTTTGCATGTTCTCCCTGTGTTCGCGTGGGTTTCCTCCGGGTACTCCGGTTTCCTCCCACATTCCAAAGACATGCATCTGGATCATTTCTCCCCGGGCCTCCGCTGAAAACAGGCTGTGTGGAACCTAGTCGGACTTTCCCGGTCAACAAATGTTAAATAAAAAATAAAATAAAATAAATGTTTCAGAGTGGAAAGTAGACCTGGCTGAGCTACTGCAGAGGTGGGTTGGTATGTTGTTCAGTCAAACTGCTGTCCCACCCAGTCCTTACCATGTTACCACAAGAGAGGGAGAAAATGGGTAGGTCATGCAAGAAACCCCTCCAGAGGGATGCATTAGTGTGCCAAGCTTCATGAAGCTTAAGGGTCCATGACCGGCCCCAGCAGTACTGGATAAAGTCCAGGTGAGGTCAGGAAATTAGCTGGTAGACCAAGCTAGGAAAGGGCGTGAGGAATTGCTGGCAGTAATGAAGGTTGGAAGGAGGAAAAATGCTGATTTAAATACAGTTAGCACAAAAGTGGTTATTGGGGTTTATATCATTTAATTGAAAACTCATTTCATTGAAGCTTAATTCATTGACAAATATTCACTGAAAGCTCACTTCACTGAAAACCCAATTCACTGAAATCTCACTTCACTGAAAACCCATTTCACTGAAACTCATTTCGTTGAAAGGTATATATGGCCTTTTCCCCACTGTTGTATGATCCTGGAATTAGTATATAAAGTAAGGGGGGGGTGGGGGGGCATAGCCCCCCACATATTGTAAATAATTTAAAGCATATAGATGGATACTTACAAGTGTAATGAAACAGTTCTTCCAGAAGACAACATATAACCAATTTATACAACCCCCGAATGTGGGGGACTGTGCCCCCACCCCCTTACTTTATATACTAACTCCAGGATCGCATAACAGTGGGGAATAGGCCATATATACCGTTCAACTAAATGAGTTTCAGTGAAATGGGTTTTCAGTAAAGTGAGCTTTCAGTGAATTGGGTTTTCAGTGAAGTGAGCTTTCAGTGAATATGTGTCAATGAATTAAGCTTCAATGAAATGAGTTTTCAATGAAATTATATAGACCCGTGGTTATTGTATGCTTCAGCTGAACAACTTCTGGATACTTTGAATGATAGTCAATGCACAGCATAACATTGATATGATTATGGTGAAACAAGTCAAATCCAAATTTTTAACTAAGGTAATATTAGAATTTTGTGAGGTATTGGTTCCTGTTTCTGGTTCATGTTAACTACAAAGAGAATAGGTTTACACTATTTGCTGCACTTATACTTCAATGTTAGGACAATATCTGGTATCTGTCATTATTTCCTTACACTTAGATATTCTTTGATGAATTGATTTCTCAGTTGTGGTGGGAATTCTTTATGACTTTTCCACCTTTAAACTGCATACCTTGAATGGATGACATTTCCTTTCTGAAGATAATGTTGCTGAATTAATGGATGTAGATATTTCACATTATCTGGCTACCCAACTGTAATGGATTCTTACAATGGCTGCATTTATGTTAGGTGATTTCAGTTGTTATAGATTTTCAGGAGTGACTGAAATTTGTGTTGAAACCCACATGACTTCCAGGAAATCTTCCTTGCATTTGTCCAGGTAAGTTTTGCTTAACATATAATCAAGGTACAGGAATTACCGTGGCTTATATTGTACTTTTTCATCATATTTTTGAAGCGGTAGTATTCTTTCAGTCTTTCAGGTGACTTATGTAATGATTTTCTGAATATGTTTTACAAAGTTTTGTGATCTGTAAATATTTCAACATCTCTCATACAAAATGTTATGAAATTTTTGATAACCAAAGACTATAGCTAGAAGTTGTTTCAAATCTTACCATATCTAGTTTGTGCATCTGACAAATTGTTTGATGCTTAAGCAGTAGTGCTTTCCTTTTGCAGCAGTACTGTTGCTAACCCTTTCTGGATTATTGTCAACGTACTTCATAAGTAATACTACATCAACATACTTAAGTATAGTTGTTGTACCTCACAGTTTATTTTGTAAGTTAAAGCTATTGGTTTGTTCCTTGGTTTACATCCAAACTATCTTGCTGGAAGTAGTTGTAAAGCTACAGTTACATTTGATAAGTGAAGTAGGGACTTACCAGCAAATATTGTACCATCCCAAGAATTGCATTAATGACGGTTTG
Source organism: Protopterus annectens (assembly GCF_019279795.1). Classification (NCBI taxonomy): domain Eukaryota; kingdom Metazoa; phylum Chordata; order Ceratodontiformes; family Protopteridae; genus Protopterus; species Protopterus annectens. Next base: position 645,141,417 of record NC_056725.1, read on the forward strand.
TCTGTTGGAGTTCACATATTTACACTAGCAAGTACTTTGTCTACATCTGGTTTTAGCCTATTAGCACTTAAAAAGTGATGTGTGTTTCAGACCAAACACAAGTATGACATTTTGCTTTACTTGTTTTTAAACCTTGTCACCTTAGTCTGTTTAGTAGCTTAATTAGCTAAATGTTGCTTTTTATGCTGATATTCAAAATATCATAAATTATATTCACAATTTCTTCTAAACTTCCAGTCATATTAGCTATAACTCTTTGAAAGACTTCTCAGTGATGAAATACCAAACCGTAGTCTCCAAAATGTATCCATTAAAAGTATATTGCTTAGAGTTTAATTTGCTAGAATCTTTGACTGGCACATAGCACTGAAAATAATTTACCATAAGGTTTAGTAACAATACCTTATGCTAATGTCTTAAAGGATAGGATTCACTCAAAATCTATATGTTAAGGTCTTGCAGGTCAGTGCAGATTTGTTGACTTGTTTCACAGCAGTTAACCATGCTGTTAATCCATTCTGTATGCTGAATCCGTTTTACACTCATGGGTATCTGCTTTTTATGCTTCAGGGCTGAAGTCAGAAAACGTTACAGCATCATGGTAAATGAATTTATGCAGCTAGCAGCACACGCAGGGTGATTGCAATTCAGAAAATGCAACTACATGATACTCCTAGGCCAAATAAATTGGTTGGCTGTGTTATATACCAATGACTGCATAATAAAGCACCATTTATGCTGTTGAGGCAAAACAAGATGGTCAAGTGATTGACTGACATTTAAATTAAGCTCAAAGATGCTGTGCTCACCTTAGATTTGTACTTAGCCAAATGTCTCTGTTCAGATGGAGTACATCACATAAATATGTTTGACATTGCTGCAGCTATTGGAAATCTGTAACTGCAAGAAGCTCTTATTGCAGCTGCTATGCCTGGCTAGTCCCAGAAACACAGGATCATCCAACTATTCTTAATATGTCATGCCCTCCACAACGCTGACACAGTGGACCGGTACTGTGATAAACATTGTGTAGATGTGTCGTCTTCATCTACATCTCCAAGAGAGTCATGGAGTATCTGTTACACTGGATGGTAAGGTATGTGTGACTTTATGTATATTAGCTGCAGAGACCTTTCAGTGATCTACTGGAGATGCAGTGGGAGAATCTCAGGCATCTGTTTCCAGAATACTCCATCAATTTCTTGGTGCCATGCTTCAGCATTTCGGGGGGGCATATGTAGATGTTTATCATCATTATGATCACTGATGTAGTAGCTTTAGCTATATGGGTTATATCCTGATTAGAATATAACAGCAGACCAGCTTCCAAGTCTTTTAGGGCACATGCCATGCATCCAAACCATTAATCAACGCATACTGAACTGAAGAAAGTGGTTTGGGTGCCAAGCCCTCGCAGCTTTCCTGCTGCTGAAGAGCACTCCTCTTGTGGACTTTCAGGGATCAACAGTCAGCTAAGGCTTTTCATTGCTGAGCAGATAAATTCCCTATAAGTAGAAAACCTTCTACACTTTACTTTTATAACAGAAACTGATATTTGTTTCTGTGAAATTATAAATTTTAAGCTAGGAAAAAGTTTTTTCTTGACTGCCATGTCACTTTTAGTAGCTTTTAAACAAGAGTATTACATTTTACTTTGTGGGAAAAAGTTGTTAAAACTAATTTAAAACTACTTTTTCTATGGTAAAATTTGTGTTATTTTTGGAAGACACATGTGTTTTTCCCCTGGACAAGAATGGTCCTAAATGCTTTTCCAGTTTTCCACTGATACTATATTAGGCCAGTTTTAATATCAAAATCGAGAATGTCATTACGAAATCCGGTCAAAATTCTGACTGAACACGTCAAATTCCTGTATATTAAGTAGCTGGCATTGTCAAATCGAAATACCAAAGATTTTGATTCTACAGTTTTTGATGTTAGCCATAATTCTCTTACATGCTACGACTTACCTGCCTGCTTTCCAGCAATACGAATGGATACAGTTCATTACTGCAGAAAGATGAAATTCATGTTTTTGCAGGGGAGCTGCTCCCCCCACACCCCCTGCAAACTATATATTCCAACTCCGAGATCGCACTACAGGGAAGAAAAGGATACATTTCCCAATCCACACTGTACCACAATCTCTGTTTTTAACATCAACCACATATAAGAGAATGTATTTATTTTTTATTTTATTTTACATTTGTTGACTGGACTAGTCTAACTGGATGTATGTCCATTTTCAGTAGAGGCCCGGGGAGATATGCTCCATGATAAAAAAAAATAAAACAACAGCAAATAACATATAACAACATCAGTCGTATATACAACAGACTTTTCTGGTTAACACAGAAATAGTCAGTGAGGACAGAAATCATAATAACGTAAAATGCAGGTGCAATACAACATACAAGCACAATACATAATAAAAAAAGAGGGAGTTTAATGTATAACTATATTGATAAGAGTTTTTCCCAAAATAAGTATCCACAGGGATGGAAATAATGAAATGTAGAGGGAAATGGTAATTGTTGATTATAAGGAAGATAGAACAGCTAATGAAAAGTGTAGGGTAGGAAGACCATATTTTGGATAGACTAGATAACTAGTCAGGTTTAGTACAGGGGCATAACCAGTGTGTTCTGAGGAAAAGATTCAGTCTGTTTTTGAAGAGTGGTATATAGGAGAGTGAGGAAAGGTTGCTGGGTAGAAGATTCCAGGATTTTCCAGCAGTATTAGAGAAGAGAGAATGTACTGCGGTGGTGGTGCTGCGGTAGCGTTGTCGCCTCACAGTTAGACGTTGCCCGTTCGATTCTCAGTTAGAACGTCTTCTGTGTGGCAGCATGCGTGAATGGGCATTCCTTCGTTGAAGGTTGTGCGTTAGGCCCGGCAAGCCAGCACATAAAAATCTACTGCCAATCATTAGTGGACCGGAGTTCCGCTGTGGCGACCCCTAACCGGGGAAATCCGAAAGACACAAACAAACAAACAATTAGAGAAGAGAGAATCCCCAGCCCTGTTGTTAGATTTAGATGTGTTTACTAGAAGTTTCTGAGATGAACGTAAGGAATTTAGATTATTATAGGAGGTGATGAGGGTAGATAGGAGTATTGGAAGGTTGATGAAGAGTCTTATGGGCAGTGGTTAGTTGGTGGTATTTAAGCAGATTCTGTAGTTCCAGCCATTCTAGCTGCTTTAAATTAAAGCAATGGTGGGTTCTAAATGGGTTGCCTGTAGCAAATCTGGCTGTGTTGTTGTAGGAGATTTCCATTTTGTTGAGATTATTCTTAGATAGATTAGTGAAAATGGATGAGGCATAGAGGAGTGTAGAGATTAGATGAGTGTGTGCAATAGTTGTTTTGGGTGTAGGTGAAAGGAAGGGTTTAATCTTGTAGAGAGAGCCAAGTTTTTTATTGACAGTTTTTATAGTATTGTTGATGTGGATGTCAAAGTTAAGGTTGTTGTCAATGGTGATACCAAGTAGTTTGGTAGTTGGGTCTGGTGATATAATAGTACCATTAGTGGCTATAACTGAAAAATCTATAGGAGAGGACTTATGAGTAGGATTGTAAAGGAGGAGTTTAGTTTTTTTGGAGTTCAAGAGAAGGCAACGCTGTGTGAACCATTGTTCAACTGTGTTCAATGCTTTTTGGGTAAGGGAGTGAAATTCAGAAGTGGATGTGGCTGAGTATATAAGTGTGGAGTCATCTGCGTATTGTATGCATGTAGCTTGGGGGATTGCTAGATGAAGGTCACTGATAAATATGGAGAAAAAGGAGAGGTCCTAATATGGACCCTTGAAGGGCACCAAGCTTAACGGGCAGGTGGGTAGATAGAGTGTTGCGCCAAAGCACAGCTTGTTGTCTTTTATCTAAGTAGGACTGGAACCATTTTATAGATAGAGCATCTAATGACAGGGATTTGAGGATATTTATGAGAATTTGGTGATTTACCATATCGAATGCTTTGGACAGATCGATAAATAATGCAGAGGAAAGCATATTAAAGTTTTGGTTTTTGTTAATACAATCAGTAAAGGAAAGGAGGGCAGTGGTAGTGCTGTGGGAAGGTCTGAAACCATGTTGACAGCTGGAAAGTATTATTTTGGATTAGGTGGTCTAGCAATTGCCTATGGATGCATTTCTCCATGATCTTTGCCAAAGGAGAAGGAAGGGCTATGGGACAATAGTTGGAGAATTCATAGGTTCTTAGGTAGGTACTAGGCTATTGGCCCTAGGGCCTATATAAGCCTAGCCAAACGGTACACTGGCTTTTGCCAACCAAGAAAATTATTTTCCTGTGCCCCTGCCAAGCAGAGCCGCAGAAGTGATCCCCGGGGTGAATTTCCTATCTCCCATCCAATCATCAAGATTTTTCTTGAAGAGTGCTAATGAGGAGCTTGGTTTGATATAGATAGGTAGTTTGTTCCAGAGTATGGGAAGTTTCTGGGACAGGAATCTATCCCTTCAGCATGTTCTGTTTATTGTGGTGACAAGGTTTAGGTCCCTAGAGCGTGTAGCTCGGAGGGATTGGGATTTCTTTACGTGGAGCATGTCCAACAGCTCTGGGTTTGACATAGCTTTGAATGTTAGGCAGAGATCGCCTCTGAGTATGCGATATGCAACAGAGTAAAGCTGGAGTTTTTTTAGACGGTCTGCGTAGGGCAACTGTTTGAGTCCAGTAATCCTCTTTGTGAGGTATTTCTGTGGCCTTTCCAGTTGTTGTAGATGTCTTGTGATGTACATACCAAAAGGGGCGTTGTACTCTATAATGTGTCTAATGAGTGATGAGTAGAGGGGAACAATGACCTCTTTTTTCCTGGATGAGAAATCTTTTGTGATGAGGTGTGTCACGTAGAAGGATTTTCCGACTACTGTGGCGATGTGATTATCAAAGGAGAGACTACTGTCCACCTGTGTCCCAAGGTCTCTTATCACACTTTCGGTGTTAAGTAGACTACCGCCTATGTGGTAGTTCATGGGTACAGAGTTTTTACCAAAAGGGATGACAATGTGCTTTTTGGCACTGAGCTTGAGGCCATGGCTTTGACACCAGACATCTGTCTCAGTGAGGCCCTTTTGTAGGATGTCCACATCGTTAGGAGTTTTGATTATGGCTCCTAGTTTGCAGTCATCTGCAAACTTTGTTAGCCAAAGACCTTCTGTGTTAGCCTGTACTTCAGAGAAGTAGATACCAAACAGGAGAGGACCTAGGACCGAACCCTGTGGTACTCCACTTGTCACTGGTCTGAAGTTGGATTTAGAGTCTGCTACTTTCACAGTGTGGGTTCTGTCAGTGAGCCAGTTGGCAACCCATCTTATGATATAGGGATTTATACCTAGTTTAGTGAATTTGTCTATAATTCCAGAGTGGGGGAAGGTGTCGAAAGCCTTGGCAAGATCTAGATAGGCTGTGTGAACCACTTTGCCCTTATCTATGGCTTTGGTGACCGCTTCAAAGAAGTCTATCAGATTTAGGAGACAGAGTTTGGAGATTGCTAATGTCATTATAAGTTTATAAGTTCCATGATGATATGCTCCATAGCCTTGCAGACCAGGCTAGTCAAGCTAATGGGGCGGTAGTTCCCGGGGTCCGTGGTGGCTCCCCCTTTGTGGAGTGGGATAACCGTTGCTGTGCGCCATTCAGTGAGCACAAAGCCTGAGGTGAGGCTATGATTCAACATGGTACTTAGGTGGGGTGCCAGTTCGTTCTGTAGTTCATGTAGAACGCAGCCTGGGATGTTGTCAGGTCCAATGGATGCTGTGTTCTTGGCTTTGGAGAGTGTGTTTTTTTACCTGTGCAGCCATGATTACAGGTACTTTGCATTCTTCCGGTATAGAGATGGGCCTTTTAGTGGGTGAGAGAGGGGTAAAGTTAGCACTGAACCTATCTGCCAGGATGTTGACAGTATCAGTTGGTTCTGCATATTTAGTGCCATTGTGCTGTAACTCAGAGCATGTCTGAGTGTTGCCATTGAGATTCTTGACATAACTATAGAATGCTTTGTGGTTGTCTTTAGAATCAATGGCGATTTTGTTTTCGTAACTAGCTTTGGAGGATTTTATGAGGGATCTCAGCTTCTTACTGAGGCTGACCACGGAGTTCCTCCAGTCATGGGATTTTACTCTTTTGGAGTTTCCACTTTTATGAAGGGGGATAATATGGGGACTTTCCAAATGATAGGAATGTGACCTTCACCAATAGTTCTATTGATCAGAATGGAAATGGGGTAGGCAACAGCCTTGGCTGATTTCTGTGGATATTCAGCAGGTAGTTGGTCTGCTGAAGGAGAGCATGGTTTCAGTTTTTAGATAAGGGTAACGATATGGGTTGTTGGAACTGGTTGGAAGAGAAATGGAGGGGATGGGGTTGTGTTATAGGAAGGTAAAGTGAAGTTATTAGGTGATAGCTGACTGGCTAGTGTTTGGATAGCATCAGTGAAAAAGGTATTGAAGGCATTGGCAGTATGCATGGGATTTTCCTGATCTGTGTTTTGTGGGTTTCGTGTAATGGAGTGACCTGGATGTAGTAACTGGTTAATGCTTGCCCAGAATTTTTGTGGGTTATCATGGTTAGCCTGCTGAAATTGTAGGTAGTAGTTGCTTTTATCAGACAGTGTAGCTTTCTTAGTGACATTTCTTAGCTGTCTGAAATTTTGTTGGTCTACAGGGTTTTTGGTCATTCTCTGTTTGGCCCAGTATTTATTTCTGAAATGGATTTTATGTTTGGATTCTTTTGAAAGCCATGGGGTGGATTTGGTCTTAATTCTAATCGAACGGGTTGGTGCATGGTGGTCGAGAATGGCTAGGAAGTTAGAATTAAAGTATTTTAACAGCTTCTTCCAAAGGGAGGTATCTTAAGGGAGACCAATTGCATACTCTTAGTTCCCTTTGGAAGAGATCAAGGTTAAAGTTCTTCTTGCATCTGATATTCCTGATAGTGGTTGGAATGGGAGCATTGGTTTTATGCCTGATGATGTAGGTAAGTGAGTGGTCACTTACATCATCAGGAAGGCTTCCAGATTCATATATTTGAGGATGGTTATTTATGAGAATCCAGTCTAATGTGCTTACTTTATTGTTAGGTTTGTTTATCCTGGTGGGGGAGGTACAGTGGCATTCGCTTCAGAGGACAGCCGCAGAATTGAAGTTCAGCAATACGCGAGTCAGCCAACTGAGGTTCGGTATTCCTGTCTTCACTGAACCTTCATTCTTCATTTTGATAGAAAACCATTAGGCCAGCATGTATATGAGGATTTTGGCTTGCACCTGTACGTATGTTATATTTAGACAAAGAGGTTTATGAAATTTCTGTTTAGGTACAACTATTCAAACTGCATCAGTGTCAGCATAATTAAGAATGCAGTTTTGATTGTGTTTCTGTTTCTCTTCCCATGCCATCTTTGTCACTATTCTTTCTCTTACATACATTTATTTTTTTATTGCTTTGTTTCTCTCCATTTGTTTTCCTGTTATGTGCAGTAGCACAACAATCTGTACCTATCCCGCTGACAAAGGCCTCCCCCTTCCCCAGTTGGCAGTAATATAGTAACCACCACCACCAGAAGTACTCAGCACATATGGGTCTCAACCTGCCACAGTTGTCTCCACACCTCCTGCCATACCTGCACCATCTACAACAGGTAGCTTCATACTGGAGATTAGTACAGTAGTACCTGTCTGTAGACGTCATGAGGAGGTGACAGTTTTATCACCAGTCAAGAGCCGTATCTTCTGGGGGAGGTAATAGGAGGTTTAATGATCATATCAGCTGCATGAAGACCATGCTCTGATGAGTCTTGTCTCTGGCCAGCACTGTCTCCACCTTCTAAGGTAAGATCTAGGTGATGGCACGTAGTGTGACAAGCTTGCACTGGGTCTAAACTGCCAAATACTTCATCTGTGAACACCCATCCTATCCACCAAACTCGTGCTCCCTTTTGTTTTCTGTCCATGCCCACCCCTGTATATTGTACAGTCCTCCTCTCACCATTGTCTTCTCTCTGTTTGTCTGATGTGTCTTTCACCATTGTGTTCCCCCTCAATGTGCTACCCCCACACCATGTTGGCCATGTCTGTCTTTCACTGCTACCTAACCACCCCCTCTTATCCAACCCTTACTTACTTGACTTTTTTCCCCAACTTTCCCATCTGTTAAAAAAATAAATAAATAAATAAAATAAGAAAATAAATAAATAAAAGGAACACCTGTCCCACCAAAAAAAAAAAAAGACTTCCACCCATACTTATAAACTTCCCTCATATTTCAGTAAGTAATGTCAGTATCACAAAAAAGTATTACAATAACAGATTGTATATTACTATGATAATAAATGGAAATCAGTAAAACATTCTAATCATCAATATGTAAGTTATGTCAGGGAGTTTGGCATGTTCTAAAAAAATGTACATATGGATTTGTCTAGGACTGTTAAGCTATGAAGTTGAGAGGTATGCGCCTATCCCACCTCCATCCTGCTCATTCCTTATTAGCTCACCTTATGTTCTACCCTCTGCTTTTCATTTCTGTTCTATACTTTAATTTCCAACCTTAATCTGGTAAAAAAAAAAAAAAAAAAAAAACAGAAGAATAAAATGCACATATGCCAAAAAAGAACTTAAAAAACAAAGTCATCTGTGAAATATTTCACAGAGCAATGTCTATACAATACATAAATGCAGAGAAATGGCACTTTTCATCCTATTGAAAAAATTAATAAAAATCCATATCATGGACTAATACATTGCCTTTGGTCACACAGACAAATAACAAGTATACTGCAAGGTGTACCCGTGAAGTTATATCCACATTGTCAGTGCACTGGATGCAGGGTTGCAATCCCCTGATAATTGTGCTCTGTTTTACAATATATGATTTTCAGTGTACAACTGTGTTCCATTACCATGAAATGTGTTTTTTTCTGACACCTGTTAATGTGCTGAGCTGATTGTGAATGATATTACCTGCCTGAGGCTGAAAATATAGTAAACCTACTGGCTAATAAGTTTAGCTCTAACTTTTCCCTCTCTCCCCTCTGTTTGTCCATCAAGATATACCTTAAACTGCCTCGCCGGCAGCAGTCACACAAGACCAAATCCTAAAAATGTTATTAAAAACTAAAAATAGTGCATTGTTGGGTCCTGACATTATCCCTGCATGCATCTTAAATAGAGTAAAGCATGAGTTAGCCAGTTCTTGTACAGCACTGTTCAATCTTGGTCTCTATACAGGTTTTATACCAAGGAAATGGAGAACAGCTACAGTCATTCCTCTGAATAAGGGAGGACATTCCATGGGCTCAGGCAATTACAGGCCCATAATTCTGACCAGGTTCATATGCAGAGCCATGGAAAGGATTATAATGGAACTAACCAATCAGGACACAGGGAACCTGCAAACACTGGACCTGTCTCAGTTTAAATTCATCAAGGTCAGGTCATGCTTACTCAAATTGGTGGATTTTTTTTTGAAAAGGTCACCAAAGCAATGGATAAAGGCAAAAGGGTACACACGGCATGCCTCGACCTGGTCAAAGTTTTTGACCCAATTCCTCACTCAGGCATATTAAAAAAAGCTAAATAAACTGGGAGTAAACCCTTATGTCACCCACTGGTTTATCATCTGGCTGACAGGATGCAGATAATCAAGTCAAAGCCAATACAAAAGGGCTCTGGCTGACTAAGTTTGCAGGTGACTGCAAACTAGGAGCAGTCATTGAATCCCCAAATGACTTAGCCATCCTGCAAGAATGTTAATCCCAAATGAATAACTGGTGCCAAAATCAAGGGCTGAAATTAAATGCCAAAACATGTATCATTGTATCCTTTGGAATTTAGTTGCTCAGGATTTGGGAACGTATGTGGATATTGACCAAACCTTTAAGCAGCATGTGCTCATTTTTGTAAGAAAGCCCTTCTATATTGCACAGCTTATAAACAAAGGGATTATGTGTAGATTTAGGGATGTCATTGTCCCTCTTTACTCAGCTCTCATTATGCCAGTCATTGACTATAATGCCCCCTTTGGCATGTATCTGTCCAGACACATGCAGTAACCGGAATGCCCACAGAGATACCTTACTAAAGGGATACAAGACCTAAACAACTTGTTCTCTGTGGACCTGTCACTATACTCAGTATCCTACAGACTGCTAACAGGTGACCTGTGTCTGGCATACAAGGCATCCTCTGATCCATTACTGATGGATTTACGGCACATCAGTAAGCCAAATTGCATCAGAAATACTCGGTCTAGGGATCAAAACTTCTTCTGTAACATCAACACAGTGGCTTGGAGGGACAGGTATATCTTGCAGAGGATACAACTGCTTTGGAACAGACTCCCTATCCATATTAAACAAAGCTCATCCCTGTCCATATTCCAACACAACTTAGATCTATGGATGAAAAACAGAAAATTTACCACAGGACTTTCTCCTGTACTACTAATGGACAGAAACAGTCCCTAAATGTTTTATCCCATGCATGGGTCCCCTCAAATTATCAATGTTATGATCCCAGTTATTTTCATTAGGAGTAATATGTAATTGTCAACTGTGGGATGGGTAAGGCCAGTCTATAACCAAATGGGATAGGTTATTTTAAAAACAAAAATGGAACTTGGCTGGGCTTAAAATGGCCTGCAAGGACAGATATATTTTGCTTTATATATTATCTATCACTTATGACCCTGTCCTATGAGTACTTTGGCACCATGCCTTGATAAAGCAGTGTTACTGAAAATATTATTTAAAAAGTTGTGGGTTAATATCCATTTTTGTGTGTTTCTCTTTTCTTGCTGTCACATGTTGCGTTCCCCTGAAATATGTTTTACTGACACCATCGCTATGGATGACTGCTTCAGGAAATGTAACTCACAAATTCAAGGAGTCAAATCCATTCAGGTATATTTCTCTTTTCTTGTTCCATTACCCTGGAATCCATTTTACTGGCACCTTTCCTGATTGATAATTCTGTGCATGCCTGGCTATTTCATGGGTTCAAGAATGTGACTCAAAAAGGCACGAGTCCAAATACACAAGTGTGTATTTTCACATCTGCCTAAACTTTCCCAGTAGATAATTATGTGGCATGCCTAGCTATTGCACTTGTTTGGTATATATGACTCACAAAGACATGGGTTCAAAGCCATTCTAGTGTAGTTTCCTTTTATCATGTGCTACTTTGCCTTGAAATGTGTTCTACTGACACCTTCCCTATGCACTGGTTCACGGGATTTGAATTAAAAAAGCATGGACTCAAATCTATTGAGGTGTATTTATTTTTTCTTGCAATCATGTTCCATTAACCTGAAAGATGTTTTACTGACACCTTCTCCAGGAGTACATCTGAGAAATGCCTTTTTGGGATTGATTCCTTTGTGGAATTTAATGACATTCTCATCATAGTACAGATACACTGATCAAACTCTGATGGTATCAGGAGTGTTGTAGGTCTGCATATCTTGTTCTGTTACTGTATCCTACCTCTTCTTTGTAAATTTCACATAATTCTACATTGCAGCATTGTCAAACCACCATTGCCATTTTTTGCAACCCTGTTTTGGTGTGCAGCTCCCTGTGCAGCGCTCTGTCCATCTGTGCCTTACATTGCTGTACAGAAATCTCTACACTCCACCCTTAGCTGTCAGTGATATTTTCCTATTCATAGTACATTTTTGTCCATATGTATTTAATTAATTTGCAACAGTTCATTGGCAACATAGTTGTGCCATGTGTTCTCATGTACTCACAATGACTATCATCACTGCTCATGCACGAACCATGTGCATTGCAGCTACACTTACTTCATTGTGGTCATGAATTAGTCTGCCATGATCTGGCCGTTGGTCTGTCGGCAGTATGATGAGAAGTTCCTTGTCATGCACACTATCCTAGCTGCATGCATATATAATGAGCCCAGGGGCTCATCATTCACGCAGTGTAAACAGTGCTGGCTTGGCCACAATCACTGGTGTGGCATTTCTGAAACTTCTTGATAATCTGTTGCTGTAAAATTTATCTCAGAGATGACAACATTTCTAGTAGTTGTATTATGAATTATTAAGTCTTTTAAGGAACCAAGACTCCCAGACAAATCAGAATAGTTGCTAGAATTTCCATGGGTTTTTTTTTTTTTTTTTGCATTCCATATTTTGCTTTTGCATCTCCAGTAGTGGTAATAAAATATACATATTTTCCTTCTGTTTCTTTTTTCAGTGCATCATGTGTTTAAAGAAACTTTTAACATTCTGCTTCGTATTCATTTCATTCTCATTTCTGTTAATTCACATGCAGTTTAAACCAGACTTCTGAATGTAGGAGCAGACTTGTATTGCACTGTGCTCTAGAATCAATCTTTTAACATACTTAACATTTTTCTTCAGCTTTTCTGACCAGATATCCTTCTCAGACAGATTTTTAAATTTTTTGTCACAACTTTTTCCCTTTGTGACCCTGCTTCTGACTTTTTCTTTGCATAATATTCCTACAAATCATTTCTACAGTACTCAAAAGCATTTCAGACTTTGCATAGTCAGTCTGTAGAATAGTAATACTGTTTTTTTCCTTTTTTTTAAGCGTGAATGGCTTACACAGGCTTGCTTCTCTTAGGGGTGGGAGGCAGTGGATGTTCTTTGTGTTTCACTGTTGCAGTCATTACATTTGGGTAATCCGCTGGCAGGTTGCCCTCAGTTGGCCTGATTAACAAAGTCTTGGGTCCTGCATCGGTTGCTGTCCCTTCTTCCATGACGTCAGGTCATTAGGGGTATAAACTTGCAGCCGACACCATTACATCAGTCTTTCTTGCTGTGCGGTACCCGAAGGAGAAGCAGCTCGCAAGTGCCAGTTGGCCAACTCCTGGAATTTTCAGTTTCGAGTTTTAGAACCAAAGTCTTCAACTAAAAGCTAAGTACCCCTTTGGGGAAACTTTTTCTTGCTCCTTAGTGATGGCAGTAAAAGTTAATAATTGTATTACTTGTGGGAAGCAAATACCTCATAAGGATTTTCATTTGTACTGAATTCCTTGATTAGGCCCTGACCACGACGTACCTTGCTGTCGGTTTTGTGCTTTATTTAACCAGCGCACTATCCTTCATCGGTACATTTTTCCTTCTAAATATTTCATTTCTCGGTTTAATTATCCAGAAATGACGTTGGTTAGCCATCCAACTACCGGAATACTGAAAACATGCAAATAAAAAGACAGAGACAGGCCGTTGAGGTCCAAAACTGCCGACAACACTTCTCCTAAGCCAGTCGCTAGTTCCCCGGTACTCAGTGAGGTGCTTTCGCAGCCCCTGATACCCGCTACTTCTGATTCGCAGGCCTCTACTGAGACTCAATCGGAGTCCGGTATGCCGTGAGATGCTTCACCTATGTAACCCGCGGATGTCTCTACCTTGGATGGGTCCGGACCCGCTGTGCAGGCACCAGCTTCTGAGGGTGTATTCAGGCCTACAGATTTGTGTATTCAACCGACACCACCTTCAATATTAAGGTCAAAATCTCGATCTATATCTAAAAAAACGATGCCTAGACCACATGTTAAGACCCCTATGCCTAAAAAACAAATGCTCAAAATGGCTGAAGATTTAATTACTCTAATCAGGGGTAGTCAACCCCTCCCCCCCCTTCTAAGAGGCCTAGGGCTGAACTTGACTATGAATCTTCTGAACAGGACTCTGTTTCTTCTGACTCTTCTAATGAACAAGATTTGTCATACTTAATTATGATGACTCTGATGCAGAGGATTCCATTCCTTCTGCTTCTTCCCCTGAGGATTTTTCTTTTGGGGAAACTTTACATACCTTAAGGGAGCATTTCCACTGGGAAAGTCAGGATTTTTCTGAATCCAAAAAGAGGCTTAGGGATTTCCTTCTTCTTCCTCAGCATAGGCCTTTGGCTATACCTCCTGTACTAGACAGTGTTGATGATGTGTTTTCAGATTCCAGTATGGCCCCTGATTCCCTGCCTCCGGCCCCTTGTAAGCCAGACAAATATTACAGGGTTTCTGACTCCCACAAATTCCTTTTCAAAAATCCTGTTGCGGACCCTGAAACAATTTCTTAGGGGCACAAGGGCATTAAGGCTTCTACTGCTGAAAATCCTACCCCTTCTGATAGAGACTCCAGGGCGCTGGAAAGATGGAGTAAAAATGTTTATACTTTTGCAACCTTGGCAATCAAGGCTTTAAACTGTCAATTCCATATGCTAAAATATCAACAGCATATCATAGGAGTGCTTAAACAGAAAATGATGTTGATTTCTGACTGTGTGGAAAATAAGGATTTACAGGATTTATTGCATTCAGCTGAACAAGTTGGAAAACATACTTTGCAATGTGGTTTTGATTCATTGTAGGCCTCTTGCAGGGCTGCTGTTACTGGGTCTGTGCTTAGAAGGCATGCTTGGCTTAAGGAGCAATCTCTGCCTGATCATGTTAAAGCAAAATTGTTGGATGCTCCTTTGCAGCAGGACCGTCTGTTTGGCAATAAGACTGAAGAAATTCTAAAAAAGATGGAAGATAAAGCTAAATCTATGCAAACTGTGAAATATTTCTTACAAGTACAACCTCCAAGATTTAGTAGGCACTGGCCTACTAAGAACTGGTCCTTTCCAGTTCCTCCCAGAGCCACACAAGCCAAACCCAGACATTCCAAAAGCACCAGGTTTCAGTCCCAAAGGACTTTCAAAACTAAGTAATGGGGTGCTTCTGCTTCCAAATCTGGAAATAACAAGACACCTCCCTATGGTAAACAATCTTAATGACTTCCCTTTAAAATTACTAAGCACTTACCTTTTAGCCACCCATTTGGGGGGGAAACTGGCTCTTCATGCAAAAAACTGGCAACTTATAACCCAGGACAAATCGGTATTAAATAAAGTGTCCCAGGGATACAGATTTCATTTCGACATGCTGCCAACTCCAAACGGTGGCCAGACTTGACCCCAAATCAGTGGGCAGAGGCTCAGAAACAAGCACTTTCCCTCCTAAACATGGGGGCAATTCAACTAGTTGTGTGTGTGTGTGTGTGTGTGTGTGTGTGTGTGTGTGTGTGTGTGTGTGTGTGTGTGTGTGTGTGTGTGTGTGTGTGTATGTATATGTATTTTAAATAAATATGCTGCTTTAGAAAAGTGAAGTATATATCCATATGGTTTTATGTACCTATAATATTCTTATTTTGTTTTTATATATTAGTAAATATATTTATGGAATGTATTTTATATTTACATATTTTTATTCTGATGGTTTCTTTAAGACTTGATTGTTGGTTAGAGTGATAGGTGGGCTGAAGCATGTGACCTAATTGTATCTCTTATTTAAATATTGAATGAATGTAGTTAATTTGTACTGATGAAGGGTGTAGACCCGAAAGCTTTGCAATAAAGTGTTTGGTGTGTTATAGAGTTGTTGTTGGGCAGTTCAACTAGTACCAGAAGAGGAAAAGGGACAATATTTCTATTCCAGACTTTTCCTGGTACCCAGAAAAGACAAATCATGGAATCCATTTCTGGACCTGTCTACTCTGAACACATTTCTGGACATTCCAAAATTCAAGATGCTGATTCTTCACCAGTTACTTCCTATGCTAGGCAAAGATGCCTGGTTGGCAACTCCAGATTTAAAAGAGGCTTACCTGCATATCCCAATCAGGGAGTCTTGGAGAAGATACCGCCGCTTCAAAGCAGGCTACTTGCATTATCAGTTCTCTGCACTGCCCTTTGGCTTATCTACTCTGCCCAGGGTATTTACAAAGTGCCTGGCTCCAGGAATTGCATTTTGCAGGCAAAGAAATATTCAAATATATCCATACCTGGATGATTGTCTACTTCAGGCAGAAAACAAGACCATTCCTCTAAAACATCTGGCGTTTGTAAAAAAAGGTTCTAACTTGTCTAGGGTACACCATAAATGAAAAGAAATCACAACTGGTACCCTCTCAAAAAATTACATTCCTGGGTACAAATTTGAATACAACTTCCCAGATGGCTTTCCTTACGCCAGAAAAACAACTTCATTTGGTGACTTACTGCAAACAGGTGGCCACAAAAACCCTGCTATCTGCAAGACAAATACTGCAAGCCTTGGGGTTCATGGCCTCCTGCATTCTTCTAATTCCATATGCAAGACTGCATATGAGGAAACTTCAGTGGTACTTAAAAAGTTTATGGCGTCAACATTGTCACAGCCTGGAAATAATGATTCCTATCATTCCTTGCCTGCAACTAGAGTTCCTATGGTGGGCAGAGGCCTGCCACCAAAACAAGGGACTGCCATTCACACCACCCCCTGCTGCCCAAACCCTAACTACAGATGCATCAGACTATGCATAGGGGGCTCATCTACCAGGGAAGTGCATTCATGGCAAATGGAGTCCAAATCAAATGCACCTTCATATCAATCAAAAAGAAATGCTAGCTGTACAGAATGCACTGACTACCTTCATCCAGGACAACTAATGGTAAAGACGGACAACACCACAGTTATGTGGTACATAAACAAGCAGGGGGGGGTACACATTCCTACCCCCTCTGCGGACTAGCCATGGCATTGTGGAACATGGCCTTGAGCTGTCAAGTACAACTACAAGCTCAGTTCCTGCCAGGAAAGCTGAATATTTTGGCAGACGAACTAAGCAGAAATCTCATGGACCCACACAAATGGAAACTGGAACCATGGATTTTCAACATGTTGACACGCAAATGGGGGAGCCCAGACATAGATCTTTTTGCCTCACCCCAGAACTACCAGTTGGACAAATTTTGCACAAAAACTCCTCAAAAAAAAGCCTGGAAAGTGGATGCTCTGTCCTTCAGCTGGGAAAACCTATCACTCTATGCCTTTCCCCCTGTGCCTCTGCTCTCCAAAGTTCTACTAAAAGTCAGACAGGACAAACCAAAAATGATTTTGATTGCTCCAGACTGGTCTCGCCAACACTGGTACCCACTCCTATGCAGTCTGTCACAAATTTCTCCATGGCACCTGCCTCAAACACCTTCCTTACTGTCTCAGCAGAACAACCAAATTCTGCACCCTCATCTCCAAACATTGAATCTTGCAGCTTGGCTAATCACTTAAATTCCCCCTTAGCATCCCTCAGCAAACCTGTGACAGATGTCATTTGGAGGCGAGAAGACTTAGTACTAGAAAATCTTATGCTGACAAATGGAAAAGATTCTGTGCCTGGAACCAGTCTCAAGGGATAAGCACAGCAGTGCCCAATTTACCTCAGATTTTGCGATACTTAACTGAGATGCTTCACAAAGGCCTGTCTTTTCTTCCATAAAACTCCATGCCTCATCCATTTCAGCTCATTACAACACAGAACCCCCCCCTTCTCTCATCCTCTGCTAAAGCAGTATCTCAGAGGGGCCAAAAACTTGAGGCCACCCAGGAGAGCTCCAACCCCTGCCTGGGACCTTAACTTTGTATTGGAGAAACTCCCTTTCCCTCCTTTCGAGCCAGCTGCTACTGCAGACTTAAAATTTCTTTCCTGGAAAACAGCCTTCCTTTTAGCAATCATTTTGGCTAGAAGGATTTCTGAATTACAGGCCCTTATGGCAGTGGAGCCTTTCATCATCTTTCATGCGGACAGGATGTCACTCAGGACAAACCCATCCTTCATGCCCAAGGTGGTATCCAGTGTGGCTCTTAATCAGTCCATTCATTTGCCAACTTTCTTTCCCAATCCACAGAACAAGCGGAAGAGGATTCTGCATTCATTGGATGTACACAGACAACTTAGATTTTACTTGGACAGGACTAAATCTCAAAGAAAATCTGAACAACTGCTGGTAGCATTTGCCGCAGGGGCAGAGGGAAAGGCTATTTCAAAGCAAACCATTTCCAAATGGATAGGCCATTGTATTCATTTCTGCTATAGGCATCATGGAAAACCTATCCCTCAGGGGATCAGATCCCATTCCACCAGGGCTGCATCTACTTTGACATTCTTTCTCAGAGGTGTTCCTGCCAGGAATATTCTAGAAGCTGCTACATGGAGTTCAGTTCATACTTTCACCAAGCATTATCATTTACCTATTTTCTCTAAATCCAAAGCTGGCTTTGCCACTCCTGTTTTACAGGGCCTTATAGCCGGTCCTAATGCTGTATAAATTCATCTTCCCAAACATAGCTTTGGGAATCTACCCAAATGTAATGACTGCAACAGTGAAACAAGAAGAACATAGTACAGTTGTGTACACCTACCACAAATGTAGATGTCCGAGTGTATTCACTGTTGCAGTCCTGGTTACCCTCCCTCCAGCCTCGTTTTTTTTTTCTCTTACTATGCCTCTACTTTCTTTTACTACACTTAAAAGCCTTTTTGGTGTATTTGCTTTTGCTTGGAGGTATCTTTTTGTGTTTTAAATTATTGATATATATTTTGCTTCCCATTTGGGGGGCACCTGACATCTGGGGCAAGAAAAACTTATATAATGGCATCGGCTGCATGTTTTATACCCCTGACGACCTGCCGTCATGGAAGAAGGGATAGCAACCGATGCAGGACCCAAGACTTTGCTAATCAGGCCGGCTGAGGGCAACCTGCCAGCAGATTACCCAAATGTAATGACTGCAACAGTGAATACACTCAAACATCTACATTTATGGTAAGTGTACACAACTGTACTTTCCAGTTGGCTGATGGCTCCCTTGCACATGGAGGCTTGCATGTTTACAATGATCATAAGACCAGAAGACATGGACTTTGTGAATTCACATTGTGGTGTTAGCCACCAAAGGGCAGAGGTGGTGTGTGTGTGTGTGTGTGTGTGTGTGTGTGTGTGTGTGTGTGTGTGTGTGTGTGTGTGTGTGTGTGTGTGAGAGTATGTATATACGTGCATGTGAATGCATGCACACACCACAAGGAAAGTGTAGAAAGTCTGCTTGGTGCTGCTGTTGCCCACAATAGCCACCAGACAGTGCATTAGGGCCATTAAGAGAAAATCTCAGTGGCTGCATGTTTTATACCCCTGACAACCTGGCATCATGGAAGAAGGGATAGCAACCGACGCAGGACCCAAAACGTTGTTAATCAGGCCAACTGAGGGCAACCTGCCAGCAGATTACCATGACTGCAACAGTGAATTCACTCGAACATCTACATTTATGGTAAGTACACAACTGTACTTTCCAGTTGGCTGATGGCTCCCTTCCACATGGAGGCTTGCATGTTTACAGTGATCATAAGACCAGAAGACATGGACTTTGTGAATTCACATTGTGGTATTAGCCACCAAAGGGCAGAGGTGGTGTATGTGTGTGTATGTGTGTGTGTGTGTGTGTGTGTGTGTGTGTGTGTGTGTGTGTGTGTGTGTGTGAGTATGTATATACGTGCACGTGAATGCATGCACACACCACAAGGAAAGTGTAGGAAGCCTGCTTGGTGCTGCTATTGCCCACAATAGCCACCAGACGGTGCATTAGGGCCATTAAGAGAAAATCTCAGTGGCTGTGTACATGACATCTTTGCAGTTAACTGTCACACAGTGGGTGAAGGAGGACCAGTCAGTTACAGGGCTTGATGTCCAACATGCAGTGAGGAGAAAAAACACACTCTTGCACAGTGAGCCATTACACCATGCATTCTGCAGTCTTGAGTACTTGCCTTGCACTGCCTGCTTTTATGCCTAGAGCCAGGATGGATACACTGAGTGTAGCTGTTTGCAGCACATTTGTTACTTGATGTCATGTTGAATTACATATTTGATGACCACATGTAGTCCCATTTGTGTTTATTCATTTAACATTTATAATGTTTCAACTTTGATTTCTCGTTTTTCTTAGGTTCTTTGCCAGTTTTGCACCCTTACTTTCTATCAGTGTTTTTTTTTTTGTATTTCTTTTCATATCAAGTATATGCTGTTTTATTACACTCACTATGTTATTCTGATAGTATAACACTGCAATGGTTGTAGTTCTTGTTGCCATACCTTGTCTGGATGGAAATGCTGCGTGCAGTCTGCCTAAAAGTTTATAGCATTCTATTTCCCTATGATTTGCAGCATAAATAATTCTATAATGCTGTATCTTTTAACTGTCTTTGAGTCCAGGTTGTGGTTGATAATGATTCTAGGACCAGACACCTGTCTGATTAACAAATAAAATAAATCAATATAATTTTAAATGTATATTTAAAACATCACTCACCACACATATCCATAGCCTCCTCAAGTGCTACATCTGATTTTCACAACAGTCTACATGTAATGTAGTCATTGTTTATACCACACATGATTTTGTATCTGAGCAATGAAATAACTTTTCACATTCACAGTCATTCAGTCATTGTCTCAAATCAGTCATATGTGCATCATTAATCTCTTCTGACTCATGATTTTTGGTGAAAAAATAAACTGCTGACATAGGGTAACTTTTTCTTTTTCTGGTAGTATACCTGAAATTTAGCTTTCAGTACTGCCAAACAGCTTTTCCTTGATGGCCTCCTTACCTCTGACTTGAGGAAACATGGTATACTTGATTTTCTGTGTCTTAATGAGGCCACTCACAGAGGGATGTTCAGGTATTGTGAATTCTGGACTTCCGGTTTTCTGACAGGTTTTCCGTCGTGGGCATGTAACTGAAAGAAAACACAGTAGAAGATGATTATGCTCATTATGTTTGAGCTGGGAACTGTCATTAGATTTAAGTTAACTTTGCAAGGTGGAATGAGTATAAAAAATGAAAATCTGAAGTTTAGTATGTTTGTTATTTTCCCACGGTACATAGCAGTAAAAGAAAGGGATGTTCAGATTGAACTAGATATGTAGTAGCAAGAGAAAACAAGCTGTAGAGCGGGTTTCTGCCGTGGTAAAAAAAGACTATTTCTAAAATAAGTCTATTCCTTTCCATGGTTGTTCTGATAACGCATTAGGTATTCGAGAGTCAAGTTCTGACATTCTGAACAGAAGCATTAGTTGGTTTGCCATCAGCATTTTTTATTTTATTTATTTTATTTATTTTACATTTGTTGACCGGGCTGGTCTAGCTGGATACATATCCATTTTCAGTAGAGGCCCGGGGAGAAAAGCTCCAATACAATATGCTGAGAAAGTAAAAAACATACATAATATGCTAAGGAAATAAAAACAGGTAGTGAAAAAAATTTTTTTTTTTTTTTTTTTTTTTAATACTTTTAACATAGATATAAATGAGTACATCAAACACCACTTGTGAGTAATTCACGATTCCGTCACGGAGGAGGTAGGGTGGGGAGGAGATACTGGAGGAGGGGATGCTAGTCGACTAGTGTACCAGGGAGTAAAGAGTCTAGTGAAGTGGTTGTTGGCTAGGTTTAGTCTGGTTTAGGGCAAGGGCATAACCAGTGTGATTTCAGGAATTGGCTGAGGTTAATTTTGAATACGTTAAGCGAGGTTATACTTCTTAAATTGTTTGGAAGTGCGTTCCAGGTTTTCCCTATGGAGTTGGCATAGATGGCATCACTGCCAGAGTTCTTGGATATGATGGTTTTTATTTGAACACTATGTGCTGAACGGAGGAAATTAAGGTTTGAATAGGGTGGAAATACTTTGCCCAGAGCAGGGACTCTGTCAGGCTGGTTAATTATTTTAAATACTTCCGTTAGTTGGGTGAATTTGAGAAGATTGGGCAGTTCAAGCCAGCCAAGTTTCTTTAGGTTAAGGCAATGATGGGTGCGGTAGGGAGTTCCAGTTATAAATCTTGCTATGTGATTATAGGCGACGGAGAGCATGTTGAGTTCGCGCTTATTGAGGAAAGATAGGATAGGGGAAGCATACATGAGGGTAGAGAGAAGATGAGTTCGAGCAATGGTAAGTTTGGCATGAGGGGTCAAAAAATTCCTAATACGATACATTGACCCAAGTTTTTTATTAACTGTCCTGATGGTATTGCTAATGTGAGTGTCAAATTTCAGCCTGTGGTCAATAGTTACTCCTAATAGTTTAGTGTTGGGAACAGGGTCTATGATGGTCCCGTTGGTGGATTTTACATGGAATGCGAGATTGTTAGGAGATAGAGGTTCATTACCTAGGGGAGTGGCTGCTGAGGGGAAAAATAGCAGCATCTTGGTTTTTGCGGGATTTAGTAGCATAAGAATAACACTTTAAATAGAGACTCAAGACAGACATACTACTATCTCAAAGGGTTACTCAGGAAAAGACCCCCACACTTACATGACTGATAAGTACCTATTTTTCCTTAAAAGTGTATTACCCACATAGTATCAGGAGGAGCTATGAAAGATCATACTCTTCTGGGTTACAGTCCATCACTATCAGTATCAGATGCTCCTACTCAGTCTAATTTCAGCTCCAGGTGTTCACCATATGCACATTCATAACTGCAGCTCATCTGAGGCTACAGGAATTCTGGATCATGCCCTGCCTTTACAGGTGTCTCCTGATTACTCCATTAGTTTCACGTGCTGACTCCTTTCAGTGAGTCCATTCTCTATGAATTACAGTGAATCTTGTAAAGTCTCATCTGACTTCATCTTAACTGCTGACATTCATTGTTTTCCAGTTGGACATGATACATTGTTGTGTACATCTACCAAAATAACAAATTGTTTATTTTCTGTATCAGGATTTCAGAATTGTCAGTTCTAATGTCTAAAGGCCCTAAAGCTGATGCCCTTTTCTTTCCATCCTAGTAGTACCCATGTCAGAATTCACATACAGGTCTGTCATATGCATGTCTGATTTGTAAGTGTGTCATGGCATTGTGTACTGTCATTTCTTGAGATATATTATTTATGACTTTCTTAAAAGAGTAGTCATGTAAGTAGACTTTTATTATATAATGCCGATGTCAAAAGACTGAAAGTGTAAGACTAGAAAGGAAACAAATAAGTTGTGTGTCATATGACTCCATGCTAATAGATGTCAAGTAATGTAGTATTTATAATCATCAACTAAAACTGTGTATACTGGGTTGTGGTTATTACAGCGTATTTCTGTATTTTAGTAAGTGGTGTCTGCATTAAAAGCTTGTTATGCAAGTATAACTGAAGTGCTGCTTTCTGTTGTAGGCTTAACTGTATTTAAATCAGTCCTTTAGTTAATTTTATCTTGTCACTTCTCCATTTCATTTCAGAAGAGGAATTATATGTATATATCATAAAGACAATTATTTGTATTCTGTTCATGTCACTTCCCCAAGCTTGATGGAATATTGTCTGGGCTATTGTGAAACAACAAAGTGATATGTCCATTCCCTATAGCCAAAACCTGTTCTTCCTGTTTATTGGCTTTCAGTATGTTGATTCTTGTGCTAAATGATAATTAAAACCTTTTACACCATTGTAGATCAGAATGTGTGTTGTACCTTTAAGAGCTATTCCAGTCCATGGGCACGTGCATATAAGTAATGACCATGTGCAAGCAAAGTGCCATTTTGAGTGAGTGGCCAGAGTGAAAGCATGTATGTGTGTAGCAGTCAGTTTGTTTAGTTCAGTGTACCTATTAACCATTATGATCTGTTTGTGTATAATAAATGACTTAAACGAACAACCAGCCTCATCATCTTATTTGAATATACAAGACAAGCAACTTGGTGTCAGAAGTGATGTCTAAAATGACATGATACTAGAATGGGATCCAAAGTAAAACTTCTTCTTCAAGACCATGAAGCACACAATTACATTTGGAGAAGTATACAGGAGTGAATTATCCCTGCTCAAACGACTTTCAATCAGCTCAGAAAGATAAATCCAGGTACAAAATCTGTTTATATGATTTTTTACTCAACGAATATAAAACAAAGCATTAAAAACATTCAAAACAACTTTCTAATTAAATAAAATATTCAACACCATGATATATTGATAAAAAATACTTGAAATGCTTACAAAAATGCTTGAAATAAATACAAATGAGAAAATGACTGTATTTTTTCACTATGTGCATCTTTTTTGTATTAACTGAAATTATTCAAAATATCTGAAGTGTGCAAAGTGTTGGCCAGTGTGTGTAGTATTACAGTACAGTTCTTTCACAGAATACAGTCATTTCAAAGAGTTTATGGTACAGTTGAATATTTTCCATGTATGTGGTGTGTGTGTTTATAAATAATTACAAGGGCATTTTGTTAATATGGCAATAAGATTTCGCAGACCTGCTCCACTTGTATTTGATAATAATGTTGCTGAAAACTGGAGAGTGTTTGAGCAAGAATACAATATTTTAATACAGACTGCTTTTTCTGATAAAGACGTACATGCAAAGCATTTATTTTACTTAATTTAGCTGGTTCAGAAGTCATTGAAAGGGAGAGTTCATTTGTGTATGCCCCAGCTGTGCATGCAGGGGAGGAGGAAGACCACCATATTGTGGTACCAGCTGCAACCAGGGAAGAATATACAAGACAAGCAATGACCTTATTGAATTTCATCTTCCTATGCGTTAATGATCCACAGTAGATGTTTAATAATCTACAAAATATGTCTTAAAATAAATGAAATTGAATATTATCCTTCATTCTTAAAATAAATGCAGCAGAATATTGACCCTGGTCTGACCTTGTTTTATGTTTTCTTTTTTTTTTTCTTAATATTAAAACTATATTATTTCCCTTAATGCTGAGGGTCTAGGTAAACTGCAGATTGGTGTATGTTTGTTATATGTCAGTCTGAGACCCCGTAGCATGTTGTTGTTGTAAGTTTTCATGCTTCTAATCTAGAATTATGATATGCACTACATTTAATGTAAAAGTGTTAGTACCCCAAGTACATTACTAATGCTGTATGTGTTACAGTGAAATAACAAATAATGTAGCATTTATAAGTAGCAGTAGTGCTTTGCTATTTTCAATGTGTATAAACTACTGAAATAGCAGTACTGTGTAGCCTGATAGTTCTTATGTATGTCAGCAGCTGTATATTTATGCTTTGTATCTTATCCAGACATGGAATATTTGACCTGAATAACATTTATCCCCCCTGGGTCAGATTATCAATTACTGTAGTTTAAATGCATATCATGTGAAGTAACTAATGCAGTTGCTGGAATAAAGTTCTAAGAGTTCTGAAAACATATCATTAGTTTAGAAGAGCCACTTCCCAAATGTTCCTAATGTTTGTGGTGCATTTTATAAGCTAGCAATCTAAACAAAACTTAAAAAGTAAAACCAGCGTAAATATGGACGCTTCTAGCCATTTAAAAAAATAAATACAGTGTTCTGGGAGTACAGTATTTTAAGATTGCAAAACTGCCAGTAGCCTAACGAAAACAAAATTGGATTTACTATGTGGCAATTATTAATAGGAGTCCCTTTATGTGATCACAACATACAGTGAATTTTACCTTTAATTTGATGAACAGAGTAGAAGGGTTTTAATTCAATGTAGTGTTTAGAGACATGCTTACTGGGTTCATAGGGTCATACGTAAGTACTAGGCTAACTGCCCCTGTGAGCCATTTTAAGCATAACCCATTTTCCTTTTTGTGCTCAAATTAACCTATCCCATTTTGTTAAGAGATTGGCCTAACAAAACCCATGGTCAAGCATAACTGAGATCATACCATAGATAATTTGATGGGACTCAAGCAAGGGATAAAGCATTTCTGAGCTGCCTCTGTCCATTAGTAGTACAGAGGGCAGTCTTCTGTTATTTGAGGACAAGCATTGTAGTTGAAAGTCTTTCAAAAGAGAACTGTTTTCAATGACTGAAAGTTAGTGTAGACAGCAGAAAAACTACTTTCTGTTTCAAAGCTTAAAGTTAACATGCATGTCCAAGCCAAAATGAACTAGGGCTCTCACTATACAAACTGCAGTCTCAAAGATGTCGTAATATTGTGCCAAAACCAGTACCTATCTTGATTAAGTGTTTAGTCCCTGTAACTAATTCATTGAATTAACTGTAGGTTATTATAACACTGTCTAAAACTGTAGAATTAGTGAAAACAGCAGCCTGTTAAAGAAAATACATTATTTGTCAGTCACTAACCCTTTGTATTATTTACTAGACTACATGTGTTGTTTCATAGCATTTGAATTCATTATATGGTCTGTACATTCTTAGCTTATAATGCATCTAGGCAGTTTAATAGCTGTGTGAATGAGATCATTTAAATGATTACTGTTTGTAGTCATATTTATGTGAAGTACAGATCACAAATGCACCAAAGTTATATTGATAACTTATTTCCCAGTGTCTACTTCAAGGCAGGCGAAAGGAGGATATTATAGACAAGACAGAATTAGGGGAGCACTGGTGGGATGGAGTAAAAGCAGCAATGAGGTGAAAACCCTAGAAAGAAGATGGGAAAAGAAATCAAAACAAGGAGTAGATAGAAAAATTAGAACAATAAGAGTGGAAAGAAAGGGAGTTATGGAAAATGGTATAGATCAGAGGTTCCACACAGGGCGCCATGAACTAATACCCTTCATTTCGATTTTTTTTCTTTTGTTTTTTTTAATTTTCATGCTGTTTGAGCTGATGTCATCACATGCGTGATGACGTCAGCTCTGTCAGGGCTACCAGCCTGACGGAATTGAGCAAGGAGCTCACGCATTTCCAGCTGGGCATGGCTGCTCAAATGTGAGTGGGAACGGCAACGAATGGATTATGTTTGGGGAACAAGTATCGGACCTGCGGCGGGTATGGCCAGAAAGAATGACGACTCCATGCAGGTAAGGAAACTTTCAGAGAAGTGTGTGTTTGTGTGTGTGTGTGTGTGTGTGTGTGTGTGTAAGATCTAGGAGTAAAGAGCACAATTTTAGTTACCGCAGCTTTTATTAAGGTCAGGCATACTTATTGTAAGAGAACCTGTGCTAAGTGGAAGCATCCTTACTGATGTACTATGAGAATGTGTTATGCATTAATAAATTATCAGGTGTCATTTAATCTTTTTATTCATGTTTCTTTTAACAGCCTCCCCCTTATTTGAAGATTTCTTACAACAGAAACTCTTCTGTCTCTTATTAACGAGCCTTGCAGTTTACCAAATTCACAGCTCTTCAGATGTTAAGTTCAGTGACAGTAACACAAACCTCTATAGCTTCTGTATGATCTTGGGCTATGTATAGAAAAAGGCAAACAAATGGCATGTTCATTCTAGGGTTATTCATTCTAACTCCTCTTGAATGCTGCTCATTTGTCTTCTTCTACTGTAAAGGTAAGTGTATTCGGGACCTTCAGGTCTAGTTCCCCAGTAACATGCAGAAGGTTGGAACACCGTACCTTTTCAGGTTTCTTTGATTTTCATCTTACAGTGGATAATAACTGGATTTCTAGATAAAAAGTTTTCTTCTAAATTGCTTCGTAGTGTGAAAAATCACCATCGGTTACAATTAGACCATCTTACTGCAGATTATATATTTGTGATTTTAAATTCATGGTCACTTGAAAATAAATATATTTCTTTAATTTTGCGATTATGTATTCACTTCTGACACCATGTGACATAAATGTTTGTAAACATGCTCAATACACAGCACAGAGACTGTGAATGAGCTTCTGGCCTCTATAAAATGTTTAATCAGACTAAACTTCTAGAAGGAGTGTGTATCACATGGCACGCTGCTGCTTGTAACCAAGTATTAACTTATGTGAAGCTATAGTGTCCATATACCATATAATATAAGATGTAATATAAGACGGATTATAGCCCAAGCAGGTTTACTATCATGTTGTCGAAAAGCACAACATTTTTGAGTCATTTCATCAACTCAAATGGTTGAATTTATAAAAAGCTGCTGTTACCATATATTGAAAATGGTAAAAACGACATTTGACATTTGAGCCAGTTCAAATGTTGCTTTAAAATCACTGTTCAAGTCAACAGGGATTTTGCAAGAACCAATCACTTCCTTGTTTTTGGTTTAATAATACAAGAATGTACTTGTGCAGGTGCAACTTTTCTTTTCTCTTGATGACTGCATTGTTTGTAGAGCTTTGTACATTATTTCTAGAACATTTTTATGTTCATACATGTAACACTATGGAATATGATTACTTTTACTTAAGAACAAGCGTATTTCCATCTGTCGGTATTTTAACTACACGTGTATGTACATATACATACACATGCGCAGCGATGGCGTTGTTGTCTCACACCCATTCGATTCTCGGCTTGGGTTGGGAGTGCCTTCTGTGTGGAGTCTGCATGTCCTCCCCGCGGTCGAGTGGGCGTATGAAAGACCTGCGTTGAATGGGCGTGCCTTTGTTGAAGATTGGGCATCAGGCTGGCAACTCGACACCATAAAAACCAACTGCCAATCATTAGCGGACTGGAGTTCTGCTGTGGTGACCCCTAACCGGGAAAAGCCGAAATACAAACAACAACAACAACATAATGTATGTGTGTGTATATATATGGTTTGTGATGAAAGGAGATACTGTCAGCACAGCTATCTGGAATTTTGTAAATAACTGTATGTCATTTGTGAGTATTTATAAAGTGTTTGTGTTTGAAATGCATCCACAGTGTGCCCTACTGGAAGACAACAGAAATGTATGTGCACTATTGTAGCTGTCTAATTACACAGTAAGATTGGATACCCTTAGTTAAGGGCCTTAAAATAGCTGATAAGGAGTCAAGTGGTGGTAGTAACTACATTAATATGCACTTTACGCGTGCCGCTGGGGGGCGCCTTGGGAAAACCTGGATTCAGCAAGGGAGTCGAGAATCGAAAAAGTTTGGGAACCACTGGTATAGACAGATAAAAGCACTGAGTACATAAGAAACCGTAATAAAAAAATGGACTTGAAGAAAAGCAGTGGAAGCCGAGCAAAGATGCAGGAATTTTAACTGTTGGGTAATTTAGTTAGAATGGGGGAATCCTCTGGTGTGGAACTAAAAACAACTAAAAGGTGATGGAGAGAAGCACTGAGCATTAGTGGGGAAAGAGGAAGGTATCACAGTGGAAGACAACAAGGTTAGGGAAGACTTTATGGAATGTCACTAACAAATATACTAGGCCCAGTAGAAAGAAAAGGAAGTCCAATGGAACATTGCAGACATAGGAGAGGTGGTACCAGATAAAAGTAATACAGAGGAAAAAATAAATGCAAAAATCCTGAAGGAGAAGATCAAAGAGGCAGCGTTGGAAATGAAGGTATAAATGCAGGGAGCCCAGATGGATACCAAGTGGATTTTTATAAGTGGAGTGGGCAGAGGCAGTATTGACACTTAATGAAAAAGGAATATGAAAGGATGTGTGAAACAGGAGAAATAACAGACATGTTGAAAAGAGTGGGGTAGTGATCCCAAGGGGGGGGGGCAGATTGAAAGTAACATTATATATCAGTCTCTGTAATAAACACAGTCATCAAAATAAGGCAAAAGTGTTAGCAAGGAGATTGCTTGAGATTCTGCCAAGAAGAATGCAGGAGGGGCAAAATGGTTTTGTGAAAGGAAGAACAGCAGAAATGAACTGGTGGGCACTAACAATGTTTATGGGCAGAGATGAACAAAAGGAGAGAGCCCAAGTGAAGACTGCCTTTTTTTACCTCCAAAATGTCTTTGATACAGTCAGATGGGAGTTCCCTCCTGGAAACAATAGAGAAAAGACAAATGAGGGAAGACTTTATAGTACTAATAAAGTCAATATATAGTGAGTCAAAGGTGGAGATAGTGGTAAATGGAGGAGTTTTTAGATCACCAAATAATAAAATAAAAAAGGGAAGTCATAAGTGGTCAGAAATCCATTGTAATGAAAACACCAAAAATGTATTAAGCACGTTTGTCGTGTAAAAAAGTACGTCAGAATAGTATAAACTTAAAAATTGGCAGACATTTAAATACAAGGTATAGCATCATGTGACCTAATCAGAATTCAGTTTAAAGAGCCAAGATAGGGAGTGGGACCAGACAGGGAGACTGTGTCTCTCACTGGGGCTTTTCATACTAGTTATCGAAGAGCTTACAATAAAGGTGAGGAAGAAGTTAAAATAGCTGGAGCGAAGAGCAGGAGTAACATTCTGAGTTCCTAATGCATTTGTATGACTGCATGCTTGTATCAGAGAATATAGAGACCACCATAAGGGAAACCATGCCAGTTCTTGCAAAGTTTGAAAGGGCCACAAGACTTTGATGCAACTTGAAAAATAAAGTGGTAGTCAAGGTAGGATAGGAAAAGGAGGAGTGAAACTCATTTAGGGGAGAGAATAACCCCAAATATTTGTGAATATATCTAGGATACATCTTAAGTGATGCAATACAACAAAATAATTTAGAGAAGGGGAAAGAGAAACTACAGCAGAGACTGTAGAGGTGGAGCATAAAGCATGTACACAACTAGGTAGAATCAATATGAAAAGAATGATGATGCTTCCATTTATGGCATGATTTCTAAAAATAAATTGACAGTGGACCCAATGAAGACAAAACTACTAAAGTTGCAAAAGGACATGGAATGGTGGATATAGAACAGAAAAGGGATAGTGGTATAAAAAATAGATACGACCGAGGGGGTTGGGGACTCCCACACATACCTTAGCACACAATTTAATTGTGTGGCAAGAGGGGAGATGACAAACAGGATACTAGAAAATAAAAGAATGATGAAGCACTAAAGGGATGAGGCAGTGTGATGTAGAAACAAGAGAAAGAAACAGACATATGGGAGGAAAGATGATAGGGCATTTTTATAGGGAGGAAGCAAACAGAAAAAAGGAAGGAAAAGGGGACATGGAGACTAGAAGTTAAAGATGAAAGGGGCCGCAGGACGGGCAATATACAAGATCCTACATGAATTAATACAGCAATTTAGATTAGTATAAAATTAATTTTGGAAGTACATCAGAATGAGAGACAAATGTCTACAGAAACGGGAGAAAAGAGAAACTCAGGAAAATAAAAGAAAGGAGAGGTGGAAAGGAAAGCCCTGTGGGGGAAATAGAAGACAAACAAAGGAAAGGTAAAAACAGAATGGTTTATGAAAACCTGAAGGAGAAAGTAGAGGAAACTACAATGAAAGAGATAAAGAAAGTATGGGGAGAGAAGAGTGATGGCAGACATAGGAACCTGAATGATGAAACATCCTCAAAAATAAAATTGGTAATGCAGAAAATGTGGGTGGTCAAATAATAGGAGTACTGCATAGATAGTACATCACACCAAAAAACTGTGCAAGGAAGGAAAGAAAACAAACACAAGATGCTGGCACTGCAAGACAGAAGGTTCGGACTTGAAACACATGTTCTGGGAGTGTAGCTAGGCACAGAATGTATGCAGAGAGACTTGAAAATCTTAAAGAGGTTATATGGAAAAAAGAGTGAATTCTGCAAGTGGGTTTATTCTTTGTTTTATTTTACATTTGTTGACCGGGTTTGTCTGACTGAGCTAAGTAGCCCTTTTTCAGCGGAGGCCTGGGAAGAAAAGCTCCACATGTTCTACACATTTATAATTTACAGAAATAAGTAAACAATCAACATTTGGTTTACAGAAAATATTCAAAGCAACATATACATAAAAAACAAGGATTTACTACAGTAAACTAATCATTATGTCTGTCAGATTTAGAATCCTACATCATTCAGAAGGACTAACAATAGATCTGGAGTAGGGACTTCATTTGTCAGCAACCTGTGGGTCTTGGATCCGATATCGGATCCGAGCCGGCAACTTGTAGCATAGCTATGGATCCGAGCTCCTAGCTCCTCCCCTCACCCATAATCCCCTGCCAACCTCCTATAACCCCAGATCTAGTTTGCCGCGCTTGAGTGTGTAGCTAGATTTTAGAGCTCCTAGTGTTTATCTACAGATAAGTGAATTTTTTTCATCCTTTTTGGTTAGACTTGGTAATTGTAATTTGTGTGAGTGGTTAGGTTCCTATTTAGTTAATTTTGTTTGTTTTTTCACCCTCCCCTCGCTGGTCATTAGTGTGTGTCTGTGTGTGTTTGTGTTTGGGGCCTGTGTGCTTGTGTAGAGTACTTTAGTTTTGGGTATGGCAAAGGCCCCAAAACCTATTTTTTCTAAATGCACCGAGTGTGGCCATAAGCTATCTCCGGCTGATGGCCACACTCGGTGTGTTCGGTGCCTTGGGGTTGAACACCTCTCGTCAGGATGTACAATCTGTGCAGCGTTCAACCCCAGGGCACTGAAAGAGCGGAGGTCGAAGCTTGTCCTGGTGGGTCTTTTGCCTCCGGACTCGGCTTCGGCCTCCGCTCCTCCCGTGGCACCTCCTCAGCCTGTGGTGGTGGCCACTCCTGCCCCCCTTCCCCCGGCCGGGATTCAAACTCCCACTAAAGCGCCGGAGGACAGGGAGGCCAGGAGGGAGAAACAGAGGGAGAAGCACCACAAGTGGCAGGCCGAGGCTTCCGCTTCGGCCCCCCCGGGCTAAGTGGGCTTCGCCCTCCACGGCTTCCAGGTCTCCTCCTCCTCGGCTCCGATCTCCTTGCTTCTCCCCGGGACCCGAGGAGGAGGAGACCCGATCTCCGTCGAGGTCATCGAGGCGGCACTCCAGGCCTGCCTCGGTGGCCTCTTCGAGATCTACATACAGCCTGTCAGATACAGACTTGGACCGGATGATGCGAAGGTTCATCCAGGCCCAGCTGCAGATGGGAGTACTCTTGCCTCCCCCCCCTTCGGGGGGAGCTCGACCCCTTTCTTTGCTCCGATTGCTCCTTCTCTGACCCGCTTTCCGGGTTCGGAGCGTTCGGAGCCGGGCAGCGTCAGAGTCGGGGGTGGGTCGGCGCCGACAGTACTGGGTACTTTGGATCTGACCCTACCCTCGAGTCTGTCGGTTCCATCGTCGGATCCGATCTCTCGGAGCCGTGGCCCGAGCTTCAGATCCGAGGGATTCAGTGTGCCTTCGGCTCCGTCCAGGTCGGAGCACACTGGTCCCTCGGATCCGATGGTTTCGGCGCTGGTTCCGATCCCTTCATCTGATCCGAGTGGGAGTCGGCTCTCGGAGCCCAGGGAGAGCGGCTCCCCCTCGGCCTTCGATGTAGTGGAGAGGGCTCTGTCGAGAGCATCCAGACCTCCGGCCCTTGTCTCGGCTCCGCCCTGCACTCCTTCTCTGCTGGGTCAGGCTTCCATCAGCCGGCCACAGGGACAGCCTGCTTCGATGTTCCAGGTTGTTCCTTTGGAACAGGACATTGCTGGTGAGACCTCCTCGGACAGCCCCCCTGAGGAAGTGCCTCACAAGCATAAGTGTAAGAGGAGGCACGTGGACTCCCCCGAGTCCTTAACAGAGGACACAGACTTGGATGAAGGGGAAGGCTCCCCAAGATCACCCCCTGAGGATGTCTCCTTTGGAGACATGGAAATGCTCAGGCTCGGGGGGGGTGGTCTGCCCCCAAGGCTTCCTCCGACGAGTCCTTGTTCCTGGAGGCATTCGAAGCAGGCCCGTCTACCTCTTGGGTGTCCCCTCCGGCCGACCCCCTGGTGGACCTTATTACCACCAGGGCGTGGAAGGAGCCGGACACTGTGGAGCCAGTCCCTAAACGCCTGGACAGGATACTGAGCCCCCCCGCAGACCGTTCCCACTGGAGCAAGGGTCCCCCCGTAGTTGCCATGTTGACGGCGGCAGCCACGAAGAGGGAACTAGCTTAGGAGAGCCCCTCGGTCCATCCACAGAGCTAGGAGTCCCGCTCGATGGATCGCCTTGGGAAGCGAGTTTTTAGTTCAGCGACCTTCTCGGTAAGGTCTCTGAAATATATGGCACATGTCATCAGGATGCAGCAGGATCTTATCAAAGAATATGCTGCTTCCCCCCCTGAGTCCATGTCGGTGGAGGACAAGCAGTGGTACTCCACTCGAATGGCCACTCTACGGTCTATCTCCAATACCTCTATGCGGCTTTTGTCCCATGCTACTGAGGGAGCCGCTAGAGCTAGCGGAGCGGGCCTAGTCATGAGACGTCAGGCCTGACTCCGGCATTGTGACTTTGCGGAGCCCTTTAAGGCATCCTTTGCGAACGCCCCTTTTGATGGTTATGCCTTGTTTGGCAAGACCGTTCCCAAAACACTGGTCCAGAGCGAGAAGGATGGGAAGATGTTGTCTGCTGTCGGTGTCCGCTTCTCTGCTCCCCAGAGGTCCTTCTCGAAGAACCAAAAGGGACAGAAGAAGATGTGGTTCCGGAAATCACAGCATTCCCAATCTGCTCCGGACAACCAGTCCTTCCGTGGCAGAGGAGGACAGGGAGGATGCCGCCCTAGGGGCAGAGGGGCCCCGAAGAACTTTGGGTCCAGAGAGTCCTTCTCTGACCGGCCCACCCAGCAGCCCTGAAGGGTTGCCCGACTGCTCTGCTCTGGAGGCAGTTGGGGGGACGTTTCTCGAGGCATCTGGCGGCATGGGAGTCCATCACATCAGACCGCTGGGTGCTTCGTATCATATCCAGAGGCTACAAAATTCCAATGTATCATGTCCCCAAACTCAGGAGCCTCCCCGATGTTCCACCTGATCAGAGGGAGGCCGCAGCTGCAGAAATCCAGCAGCTGTTAAAAAAAAGAGCCATCCAACCCATCCCCCAAGACCAGCTCGGATTAGGGTTCTACTCCAGGTTCTTTCTGGTGCCAAAAAAGACGGGGGACTTAAGACCAATTCTAGATCTTTCCCTCTTGAACCTGTCGGTAACCAAGGAAAAATTCCGAATGGTCACTCTTCAATCCATTCTCCCCCTCTTACGGGAGAGCGTTTGGATGTGCTCTATAGACCTCAAGGATGCGTACTACTATATTCTAATGGACAGGCGATCCAGGAGGTTTCTCCGCTTCCAGCTGGGAGCCAGTCATTATCAGTTCAGGGTCCTTCCCTTTGGCCTCACCACAGCTCCCAGGGTGTTCACCAAAGTCTTAGCAGTGATAGCGGCCCACCTGAGACTCCAGGGAATGCACGTCTTTCCGTACCTGGACGACTGGCTTCTAACCGCCCCAACAAGGCATCTACTCTGCCCAGCCAGAGATTACTTTCTCCGCCTAGCCCCCCAGTTAGGCATCACAATCAATACGGACAAATCTTCCCTTGCTCCGACACAAGTAATAGAGATCATAAGGGCCAGATTAGATACCAGGGATCTACGAGTCTTCCTGACTTCGGAACGACTACAGAATTTGAGATTGCATGTGTGCGCCATCCTACAATCGGAAGCTCCACTGGCGGAATTGGTCCTGAGGGCGCTGGGCTCCATGGCGGCTGCAATAATGCTACTTCCATGTGCTCGCCTAAACATGAGGGTACTGCAGTGGACCCTTCAAGTGCAATGGTCCTTCCAATCTCTTCCTCTCTGTCACCCTATCTTTATCAGCAAGGTTTGCAGGAGGGCCCTGTTATGGTGGCTCCAATCCCCGGACCTCCATATAGGCCGGCCCTTCTGCACTCCTCCCCCTCTCGCCACAGTGACCACGGACGCCTCTCACCTCGGGTGGGGGGGCATTACACAAGCAGGACAGTCCAAGGCACGTGGAACGACACAGAGACCTCCTTGCATATCAACGTTCTGGAGATGAGAGCGGTGCTGTTGGTGTTGCAGGCACTTCAGAATCTCCTCCCCGTAGGAACGATTGCAATTAAGTCAGACAACATGTCTGTTGTTTGGTACATCAACAGACAGGGGGGAACCAGATCCTACCCCTTATGCCGAGAAGCCATGAGAGTGTGGGAATGGGCGATTTCCACCAACCGCTTTCTGATCACAACGCACATTCCGGGGCGGGCCAACATTTTGGCAGACAAAGCCGCACCATTCTTTCCCCTTACGAGTGGTCTCTCAACCCACTAGTAGCGAAGCAGATATTCGCAAAATGGGGGCAACCCTGCTGCGATCTCTTTGCCTCTCCGTTAAATACGAAATGCGACAGCTTCTTCGCTCTGATTCCCCCACCAGGGGAAGCCCCGAGAGACGCTCTGGTGCATGCTTGTCCACCCAGTCTACTCTATGCCTACCCTCCTTTACCCCTGATGCTAAAGCTCTTACAGAAAGCCTCGCGGTTGGGGAGCAGAATGATCCTTATTGCCCCATTCTGGCCTCGGCAAACTTGGTTCCCTTACCTGTGGTCTCATCTAGTGAATCCTCCTTGGATTCTGGATCCCACTCCGGATCTAATCTTCCATCCATCGGAATTAAAGAACCCGAATCTGGTCAGCCTGAAGCTGACAGCTTGGTTGCTCCAGTTCCACTCTTAGTCAGGACTCCCGGCATCTCTTCTCCAGTCAAAGCCATCCTGGTGGCAGCACATAAGCCTTCCACCAGAAAAATATACCGCAGTAAATGGAGACGCTTTTCCGTCTGTGCGGAACATCATAATCTGGATCCCATCACTGCCCCTCTACCGTCTGTACTGGATTTTCTAGCCGGACTCTTTCAGCAAGGAGCTAGTTGTTTGACAGCCAAGGTACAGTTGGCAGCCGTCTCCCATTACCATGTGGGACATGAGACAGGCCCTTTGATGTCAGCTAAATTGTGCAAAACATTTCTTAAGGGCACCTTTCTACTCAGGCCTCCTGTCAAAGAAGCCGTACCCCCATGGGATCTTTCTCTAGTCCTTCAAGCCTTGACCGCTTCTCCCTTTGAACCAGCTGCATCGGTCGATCTCAAATATTTGTCCTGGAAAACAGCATTCCTGGTAGCTATCACTTCAGCCAAGAGAGTTTCGGAACTCCAAGCCCTTTCCGTAAAGCCTCCTTACTTGGTCTTTCATCCAGACAGAGTGTACCTCAGGACCAATCCCTCCTTTCTTCCTAAGGTGGCATCGGAAGTCAATATTAATCAGTCCATCAACTTACTTCTTCCCTAAGTATCAAAATAAAGGAGAGTACAAGCTGCATTCCTTAGATGTACACAGGCAGCTGCATTTCTATATTCATAGGACAGCTGGTCACAGACAATCTGATCAGTTGCTTGTCTCCTTTGCTAAATTCAGTTTGGGTAAAGCCGTTTCAAAGATCACCTTATCACTTTGGATTTCTCCATATATTCTTTTGGCCTACCAAGCTTCCGGGAGGCCCGCACCTGAGGGAGTCCGTGCACATTCCACTCGCTCCATATCTACTTCAGCTGCTTTTAAATCTAGAGTGCCATTGGACGATATTTGTCCGGCAGCTACTTGGGCCTCATCTCATACTTTTATTAACCACTACAAACTGGACATAATTTCTAGAGGGAGAGCATCCTTTGGCTCCGCAGTGCTCCGGAACATCCTTCCATGATGGCCACCCAAGATTCAGGTAGCTGGGGACTCTGTCCCACAGGTTGCTGACAAATGAAGTACCTACTCCAGATTAAGAAGTTATGTACTCACCATAACGTTCCATCTCAGTAGGTGACTTCATTTGTCTGCAACCACCACCCCCCTCCTTCCCCCTGGCCTTCAGAACTTGGTCCTGTTATATTGTTCTAGCTATTATGCTTGTTGGGACACTTTTCAGGTATCCATAGAGGGGCAAACTTGATCTGAGGTCGTAGGAGGTTGGCAGGGGATTATGAGTGAGGGGAGGAGCTAGGAGCTCGGATCCATTGCTATGCTACAAGTTGCCAGCTCGGATCCGATATCGGATCCAAGACCCACAGGTTGCAGACAAATGAAGCCACCTACTCAGATGGAACGTTATGGTGAGTACATAACTTCTTATTTTGTCACTAGACGGATGTAAAATCTTACATTATGCAGATAAGAATTATGTAATGTGCTTAGGATAGAGAAGTTAATGTGAGACAAGGTCTAGAGAGTTAGAGAAAGTTACATAGGTTGGTAGCAGATAGAGGTGTGCAGTTAGGATTGATAAGCTGTTTAAGGGGGGTGGATACAGAGGTAGGCCCATTGGCTTAACATGTATTCTTTAGTAGCCAGCTTGAATTGACTAAGTTGCTTGGGTGACCTGATCTGTAGTGGGAGTTTGTTTCATGCCTTAGAAGGATTACAGCTATAGAGAATACATCCTTTCTCAGATTTAGGTTTGTGAATCTGTAGCAGATCTAGGTTAGAGCTACGGAGGGATCTAGCAGGTGAATAGTGGGAGATGACAGATGATAGGGTAGGACAGTAAGAAGGCTGATAAAGGATGGAGTGTATGATCTGGAGTTGGGGGAGAAGAAGCTGGTGAGGTAGTTCAAGCCAGTTAAGGTGTTTGAGTGAGAGACAGTGATGTGACTTGTAAGTTTGATGTGCTGCAAATTTGGCTATCTTGTTGTAGGTAGATTAAAGTTTGGCAAGGAGTGTGGAGTTGAGGCAAGTAAGTAGAGAGAGTTACTTTAGCTTCACTGGTGAGAAACTTTTTGTTGTGGTAGAGGAGCCCTAGTTTCTGATTAGCTTCCTTGATACAGTTGTTAATGTGTAGATCTAATTTAAGTTGGTCATCAATGATGACACCAAGGAGTTTAGTGCTAGTTTCCACCTCAGTGTGTGTGTTATTGAGGGACTGGATTTTGAAAGTGGATTTAATATGGTTGTAGTTTTTAGGAAGAAAATGTAGTAGCTTAGTTTTTTTTGGGGGGGGGGGGTTAAGGATAAGCTGGTCATCAGAGAGCCAGTTTTCTATTGAGTTAAAGGAAGTCTGTGTTGTAAAGATGAGTTTGGAGGGAGAGTCAGCAATAGCAATGGCAGTAGAGTCATCAGCGTATTGGACCAGTGATGACAGAAGACAGGAAGAATAAAGAAGTTTAGTGAAGATGTTGAAAAATAGTGGACCAAGGATGGAACCCTGAGGGACACCCATTTTAACTGGGGAGGAGGGGAGAGTGCAGTTTGCCACTTCACTGCTTGAAATCTGTCAGTGAGGAAGCTGGAAAACCATGCAACAGTAGCAGGGGAGAAGTTAAGGTTTGTTAGTTTGCGCAGAAGGAGAGGGTGAGAGACAGTGTCAAAAGCTTTAGAGAGACAAGTTTGTTGTTATCTCTGGCAAGGGATATGGTATTAAAGAATGATAGTAGGGCAGTAATAGTACCATGCTTTGGTCTAAAGCAATGTTGAGTAGGTGTAAGCAGATTTTCAGAGAGTAGGTAGTGCATAAGTGTTTTTTCTTTGGACGGGCAGTGAGATTGATTTGGATGAGTTCTTTGAAGAAGTAAATTCCCTTACGGATTATCTAAAGTTTACTATCACAATGTCACCTAGTAGTATTTCTTTTTTAGACGTTCTTATTGAACGCTTTAGTAATGGTAAATTAAATACAGGTATTTACAGGAAGTCATGTTATAAGAACACATTATTACATAGAGAAAGCATGCACCCTGGATATATCTTCCAACAATATAGTAAAGGGACAAGCAATTCGAGCCTCCAGATTGAATCCCTCACAAAATAATTTTGTGAGAGAATTAGCTGGCTTCAATGATAGGCTACTTGCAAGGAAATACAAGGTTAATGAAATTCGTTCTGGCTTTCTGAGTACAGAGAACATCAGGTCTAATAGAGCATATCCATATTTTTCTGAGGAAGGGAACGCTAGATATTCTAATACTAGCTATTCCGATATTATTAGTTTACCAACACAGAAATTTTCATTATTTTATACACGATTTCCATCGGATTAAAGACATAGTATGCAAACACTGGAATTTGTTAACCGTGGACCCCCACATTAAGGATATTGTGGGTGAGCAACCATAGTTTCTATTTAAAAATAAGAAAAATTTATATAGACTTTTATGTCATTCCAATAATATGTGTCCATTTGAGTATAAGTCACACTTAGGGACTAGGTCTTGTCATAATTGCAATTTTTGTTCCCATATATGTGATTCCAACCTTTCTGTACATCCCACCACTTCCAAACTATATAGTTTTGACATTACAACTGACTGTAATACTGAGCACGTTATTTATCTTGCTCTCTGTTCTTCCTGCTCTGCCTTTTATGTCGGTAAAACCAATAGAAGACTCAGAGACAGGGTGAGAGAGCATTTATATCAAATATGCATTAAGTCTAATATTAATGCTCTCTCAAAACACATCTTAGACACTGATGATTCACATTCGTTCAAGTTTATGGTTATATATGTTAATTCACCCAGTCTGAGAGGTGGAGACATTAGGAATTTCACTGAGAGGAATGAAACAAATTGGATTATCAGACTTCAAGTACACATATATCCTGGTTTAAATGAGAAGCTCCCTATTAAACCAGCTCTTAAAAACAGGAGGCTCGTTTTTAAGTGACACGTATATATTTTTAAGTTTTATATATATATATATATATATATATATATATATATATATATATATATATATATATATATATGCCTTTTTTACATATATGCTTTTCATTTTTCATCATTTATTACATATTTTTCACCAATATTTATAACGGCAGGGTTCACCAATGTGTCACTTTATGTTAGTTTATTTAGGAATATTTATTTATTTATACTGTTTTATTTATGTGTGTTTTTTATATATGCATTTTTTATCTATGCATTTTCAAATAGTAATTTGCTAAAAATGCAGTTTTTAGTTGAAATGTATCAATGAAAGTATCTTCGTGAAACATACAAATATATTTATTAGTTAATTATTGTATTCGCTTGTTAGCTAATTATGATGTCATTAATATGTAGAGCCATTTACCTATATATAGGGTGCCTATTTATTCAGTCTGTATCTTTGAGGTTTGAAAAAGCCACTTTGGTGAAAGCGCTTACCTGTTTTAATGCTACTGAATAAAAGGTTTTAATATTTTCAAGGTTTCCATCAATTGCTTATTTGTTTGGATTATAAGTACAGCTTGAGTTTGGTCTGAATAGACTTTTGTATGGTGAATGTCGTTAACTGCCAGAGGTTGTCTCTGAGCTTATTTTATTTTTTGGCATTATTCGTTTTATTTACGCTCAGTGACATTTAATTTCCGGTGGTGCTGGTTATTGTTTTTGCAGTAGTGCATAACTTGTTTATGTATGCATTTCTCTAGAACTTTAGAAAGAGGAGAGAGGATGGCAAGTGATCTAAAATTAGTGATGTCTGAGGCGTTACCTCCTTTATGTATTGGTAGAGTGAAGAATTGTTTCCATATGGAAGGGACTTTGGACTCTGAAATGGAGCGGTTGATTAAGATAGATACAGGGAGAGCAAGAGAGTCAGCAGCTAATTGAAGGAAAAGGGAAGGAATGTTGTTGGTAGAAGCTGAGCAAGGTTTGAGTTAAGAAAGTAGGGATTTGATGTAGCTCGTGGGTACAGGTTTGAGGGAAAAATAATTTAATGAGAGTGTAGTGGGATTTGATAATGAGTGGTCAGAAATATTATTAAAGGTAGATGAATTGGCACTGGGGTTAAATAGTTTGGATATAGAGTCAATGAAATATGTGTTGAAGGTGGAGGCAGTATCTTTGGGAGTCTTATCAGGACAAGGATTGGGGAAGCAGGGACCACTAGGATATAGTATGTGGTTTAAGGAGTTCTAAAATTTTGGGGGGTTAATTTCAAAGCTGAGGCTGGATTATTATAGTAGAAGTCTCTTTTATCTTTATTAATATGATTTTTGGTCTGATTTCTAAGTTTTTTGTATTTTAGCAAATCTGCAGGGACTTTGTTTTGGTCCATTTTTTCCATGCTCTGTCTCTATTTTTCATTAGGATGCGGGTGGAATTTGATAGCCATGGAAATATATTAGATTTAATACAGATTGTACGAAGTGGGGCAAGTGAGTCAAGAATACTGAGAAAGGTGGAGTTGAAAGACAGGACAGCATCATTAAGGGGGAATCGGGTAACAGAATGCCAGTTAACTTTAGAGAGAAGAGATTTAAAGATGTCAGGGTGGAAATTAGTAAGCTTGTTGCAAGTGATAAATCTATGCTGTTTAGTAAAGTGAGGGATATATCTAAGTACTTTTATTGGGGAGTTATCATTTAGTGTGTTGGGAAGGGTTTCAGGATTGTGATATTTAAAGGGATGAGAGACTAGAATCCAGTTGATAAGGGTGCTGTGTGTATGAGAGTTGTTGGTATGGGTGGCATCAGTGATAAGTTGAGTAAAGCCATACAAGTTGATGTGTAAGGAAGAATTTGGGGTACAGAGAGTTAACCAATTAATATTGACATCACCAAGAATAATGGTTTCATTAGTAATATGTTGACAGAAGTATGAAGGTATGTTTTCCAGCAGGGGTAAGTTATCCCCTGGGGAATGTAGATTGCTACTATTCTGATGGTGGTATAGGTGTTAAGTACAAGGTTGGATGTCAGTATTTCAGCAGGGGAAAAGGACAGGATAGTTTTATTAGGAGTTGTCAGAGTACGCCAAGTTTCTGTTAGGGTGATGACATCAGGAGTGTGGCTTGAGATCCAAGCATGAAGTTCATTAACCTTGTTTAATATACTTGTAGTGTTTATTGAGTAAAAGGAGATTTGTTTGTTTGGAGGGTCAGAGGTGTATAGGTTAGTGGGAGTATACTTATCAGTGGAGTTGTGTTGAGTGGGACCTGGATTGGGATGAATATCTCCTGCAAGTAGAAGAACATTAGGGTAGTAGTGGCAGTTATGTTTGTATAAGTTAAAGATAAAGATAAAATATTTTGTTTTATGTTTAGGGAATGTGGTGTAGGTGTGGGGAATTTTGACTTTAGGAAGAGGAGTTTCAGTAGAAAAGATAGAAGCAAAAATAGCAAATGAATGATAAGGAGATGAAGTATCACTATTATGAGGTATTGTAGGAACTTTGACAATAGCTGCTGCATCTGCAAAAGTCTGTGGCCGGTTTACTTAAAGTACAGGAACATTACAGTGTATGCTAATGAATTAACCCTTCTGTGATTGTATATTTCATTAGAATGTATTCAGGGAGTGCACACTACTGGTAATCCCCCCACTAGAGATCTCTCTAAACCAAACACTTTCTAGTTTGGAATCATTTTTTTACTCAGTCTTCTCCTTCTCAATACACTTGTCCATATTTCTCCCACTCCATACTCACTGCTGGCATAAGGTTTCTATTTCTGTAAGAATTCCTAGTCTACAAAATTGTCAGCTGCAAAGATACTTTTCACAGTACCCGGTAGTCTAAGTGACTGTTCCTTGCTGTGCAGTTATAGAACTTGGCTCTGCAGTTATTTCTGTTTTTGCCCTCCCCTTTTGTACCTCACTCCTTCTACTGCTGTCTTCTTCTGAATTTGCTGAAGTCTACTCAGTTATAAATCTCCTTTCCTTCTAGCTGCTCTTCTGCTAGACCTTTCTTTTTACCTTGTTCTCTCTCTCATTACTTTTATTTTTCTCTAAGGACTGTAAAATGCAGTAGCAGTGTATCTGTCATTCTCTCTCCCTTTTGGTGAAGATTACCCCTCCCCTCCTGCACAAACTCCAATTACAAGCTAGCAGAGCATTTCAAATACACCTCACTCAGACCTGCACCATTTTAAACTATTTTGGCCTGTTCTGCCTGCTATTTTGGTATCTTCCAGTAGTGTGACCTCCATGTAATTAAATTATTTAATGTAATGTAATTAAATTATTTAATAATTAAATTTAAAGAAAGCTCGCTGCAGGGTAGCTCCCCAAACACCTCTACTCCTCTCTAAACTATAGACCCACCATGCTGTCCCTATTCTGAATATGGTAACTTCCCTTATACCCTGAAAGCACAACTAGTCCTACTTGTGCTAAATATAGTATTCTGGTGGTGCTTTATCTTGTGTGATTATAAACTTGGAAAACACTCTCTATCCACCTGTCCTGCTACCATCTCCCTTCTTTCAACTGAGGCACAGATTTCTATCCCTAGCTCTTTAACTATTTCTATCACCAGGGAAATTACTTTGTCCGTACTGCTATAACAGTCCTAGCGCAGCACATCACTGTAGTGTAAGATATTATTAAAATATACTGTTGCCTGCATTTTAGATTAGATAGCCGTAGCGCTGCACATTACGGTGTTTGATATTATATTGTCTTGAAATTCTCACCTGCAGTTTATTTAGACTGTGGAGATAGGTTTTTGTAGCTCAAATGACTTGGTTTGGCAATCTTTCAAAATCCGTCTCTTCCCGCTCCGTTCGCCTCTGCTTCGCTCCAGGCTCACTACAC
This sequence comes from Protopterus annectens, assembly GCF_019279795.1. NCBI lineage: Eukaryota > Metazoa > Chordata > Ceratodontiformes > Protopteridae > Protopterus > Protopterus annectens. The sequence continues at coordinate 645,185,299 of NC_056725.1, forward strand.
TCCCCTACCCTACCCCTATTCCCACCCACCCCTATGCCAATTAGATTTATTCTTTTACTTGCCACTCCCCAACTTCCAATTACCCAGTTACCACCTCCACTTCCCCACTTAGTCAACACCCTCTTCATTTCTTCCTCACACTTACACACTCCTACTAACAAATGCCCCCTACCAGTCACACTACACATTACCTATCATGCTTTCTCTATATTTCAGCCTTCAGTTTATTTCTCTACTTTCTGGCACAATCCACCTCTATACACACTACTTTATACCTTACACCGAATACCTGCTGCACACAAACCCTTCCTTTTAACCTAAATAAGCTAAGCTACTTTAATATTTCTCTCTCTCTACTTGCATGTCACACCATTACCTCTACCAAAATCAAATTAATACCAACTACACCTAGAACTAAACTACACCTACTGCATCTATATAAATGCATCTCCTACCAACACCAATCCAATTTTATCACCCATATCTCCTTGTTGTTAACACTAAGTGGTGATATCCAACCAAACCCGGGTCCAATTCACCCCTCAGCATGCTCCACTAACACAAATGTTGACACACTTCATTTCATAACAATCAGCACTCATAGTATCTGCAATAAAATAACCAAATTCCATGCCTGGCTAACTGTCCACTCCCCCAGCATTGTAGCTGTAACTGAAACTTGGCTAAAGCCACATATTACCGATATTGAAATCCTCCCTCCTAGATATAACATTATTTGTTCCGATAGACTGCATGAGAAGGGAGGTGGTGTAGCATTAATTTACCAAGACTCCCTACAAATAACAACCCACCCTAAACCTACTCCCACTTTTGGGAGCTTAGAACTCCTTGCATCCCTACATCTAAATAACAATAAACATATCTGCATCACAGTAATTTATATCCCACCAGGCCAAAACACCCATACATTTGAAGACTTTCTATCTTGGATACACTCAGATATATCCCATGAAACCATAATTCTTGGCGACACTAATATTATCTGGTTAAACTTAGTCTCCCCTTCTCCTTCTCATAGTCTAAACCTACACAGTTTCACATAACTTATCCCCACACCAACCCATGAACTAGCAACAAAATCTGAAGCCACCCTTGATTGGATACTAGTATCAAACCCCCAAAACATTGTAAACTCTGGTGCCCTACCTAATACTCTAAGTGATCCCCTCCCAGTCTACACCCATAGATCTCATCCCCAAATTACCAAGACACATACCTATAGAACCTCTAGAAATGTAGCGCACTTTGACCAAGACAAATTCCTAACCATTTTAAAAGCTCAAAACTGGAACCTACTTAAAACACTCCCCTTAGACGAAGCTGTAAACTTTTTCATCAAAATGTTCCTAGATGCTCTAAACAGCTTAGCTCCAGTACGCACAAAATCAATCATGCCCCCTGGTTAACAAAACTAACTAAACAAACTCTCACCCTTAGAAATAAATACTGGAAAATATGACTAAAAGATAGAACTAAACAAAATTAACTGAATTATAAGCAACTTCGTAATAAAGCAAAAAAACTAGTTATACTTGATAAGAAAAACTTTTTCTACTCAAAACTGTCAACCTCCAACAATAATCCTAAGATGTTCTGGAACTCAGTTTCCTCTTTACTCAACCCAGGCAGCATCCAAAACCCCACCCCTGCACCAGAAAAAACTCCACAACAAATTGCTTGTGACTTTAACACTCACTTCATCACTACCATTCAAAACTTACTCAGTCATCCTCCACGTGATATATGCTCTAATCCCCAAAATATCGCCCACCCTGTATCATCCAATCATACCCAACCCAAAGGTTATGATAAAAATACTTTCAGTACAAAACATTTCGCTCCAACCTGTACCTACCTCTGTTATATAAACTGAAACCTTGCTCACATTCCGCTGACAACCTCCTCTCTGAATACATGCAGCGTGCAGCAAGTGCAATTGCATATCCAGTTAGTATTCTTATTAATCGATCCGTTACAGAATCCTTCGTCCCCCCCTTTATGGAAAAAATCTGTCATTTCCCCGTCCATAAAGGTGGTAACTCCCATGACCTCTTTATCGTCCTATCTCTATACTCCTTCCCCTATCAAAAATATTAGAAAAATTCATCCATAAGCAAATCCTGAAACTCCTATCTGATAATTCTCTTATATCCCCCACTCAACATGGCTTCCGCCCAGGACACAGCACTATTACCGCTCTCCTCTCCTTTTCAGACTCTGTGAATAAAGCCATTGCTGCTAGGCATCCTACCTCAGTTTTACTATTAGACCTCTCTAAGGCTGTCAGTACAGTGTCACATACAAAGTTGCTGTGTCAACTATCAAACTTAGGAAACTCCCCTGATTCCCTTAACTGGTTCATCTCTTATCTACACAATAGGGAACAATCTGTTAGGTGGCAAAACTCTCAATCCAATTTTCAAAAGAACAACATAGGAGTCTCACAAGGATCCATACTAGGACCTGTACTGTTCAATATTTTTACAAATGACCTACACAAACCCCCCCCATATCCAAAGCCTCATCCAGTATGCAGATGATTCAACACTAGTATCTACCTCCAATAACTTTACAGATCTCCTTACAAATACACAAAAAGCATTCACCTCAGTTGAATCATGGCTCATTGATGCCCATTTAATGCTAAATCCCAAAAAGACAAAGTTATTACTTTTCTCTGCAGTCAACCCCAATATTGATTTCAAAATCTTTGCAAAAGATGGTACTGAAATAGAAGTAGTTAAAGCCAAATTATTAGGAGTAACAATAGATGACAAGCTCAGTTATGAACCCCATATCCTAAATGCAATAAAGAAAACACATATTAAATTAGGCAAACTATACCAACATAAGCTTCACCTGGACAACATCACCAAAACTAAACTACCCAGCACATTACTCGTCCCTTCTCTTCTATATGGCTGTGCAATTTTTACCAACCTATACACATCCCTCACCAATAAACTACAATCATGCTACTATAAAATAGCAACATTTGCCACCAGAACATCTTATTGCTCTCATTACTGCCAAGCTATCAGTAGTCTTAATTGGCTAGAATTTTCCCATCACCTTCAATATACACAACTTACCATGGCACACAAGCTAATGTATAAACCTGACGAATGCCCTGCACTTAACTCCATGTTACAAACATATATTCCTACCACAACTCTGAGATACTCCAATAAATACCTACTAACCATAACTAAACCCAATAAAAGGGCTGGAAAATGTCTGTATTCCTATGCCATTGCAAAACTATGGAATGACCTACCATCCTACATAACTCAAATTGACCATACTAAAACCTTCAGAACAGCCTTAAAATCAAATTACCTAAATAGCCCTACATGCACCTGCCACATAAGGAAACCTCCCTAAAATACCTGTTTACCTACTTAACCTCCAGGTGCCATCAGTAAACTCCAAAAATAGTGCAAACTAATACAATTGTCCACTATGAATGTTTCTCCTAGTGCACTCTATGAAAAAAAACTGTACAGAATGATTTATCTTGTTCTATAATTCTGGAGGACTACCTTGTTATATTTTTTGATTCCTAAACTGCTGTTATAGAATAGTGTTTTTATATCTTTCATTTTTGTACCTAGCATTGTTTAAAATATCTGTTGTACATATGTATTTGTAATGTTTGCACTACGGAGTTTTTCTCCCCGGGCCTCCACTGAAAATGGGTTCTTTAACCCAGTGGACTTTCCCGGTCAACAAATGTCAATAAATAAAATAAATAAATAATAGGAGATAACTGGATATTAAGTGAGGTGAGAGTGTGAAGGAGGAGTAATGGAGGTAGTACAACAAAAAGGATAGTAGAGAAAGGCATGATTGGTAAGAGTTTTGAGTGCTAGAGCACTGAAATTGGTGATTGGGGAGTTAGTAGTAGGTTTATTTTGCTGGTAGGTATGTGTGAGTGTGTTGCTTAGGTGATGTTTGAGTGGGGGAGTAGGAGTAATGTGGGTAGTGGAAGGAGAAGTAATAGTTTGCTAGTGTGTTGTGGGAGAGGGGAGGGGTTAGTTCTGGCTTGTGTGGAGAACAGGAAGGGGAAGTAAGGTGCAGAGTGGGCGTTAAAGGTTAGGTATAAAGGATATTATATGGGGGTGGGTGGGAGGTGAGCGAACAGAGCGGGGCTACACCTGAGATGTGAGAATAGATGCAAGAAAGCTCAAAAACAATCAGTAGCTGTTTATTACAGAAAATGAACTGAGGGAGGTGGCAGGAAAAACAAAATGAGGATGATAATTCTAATGGCAAAAGAGGTGAAGAGTGTAACTGTCAGGAAAATGAGCTGGGCAAGAGATTTCTAGACATACAAAGGAGAAGTACAGAGAGGAAGAAAATGAAGCAGGGAGAGAAGTAAGGGAAGAATGTATGAAGTCATGAATTGCTACCAGTCAAAAGGGGGGACGGCAGGGTCGATACTGAGCGAAAGTAACTAGAATAGAAATGGAGAGCAGTGAACCACTCATGTAAAATAAAAAAAGTGCACTGTGCATCGAGATTACACAGTGTATAATTGTGAATTTAAAAAATAAAAATTAGTTTATTAAAAAATATGTAAGTACACATGCACACACATAAATGCATACGTACACACACACACATATATATATATATATATATATATATATATATATATATATATATATACATACATATATATATATATATACACACATACATACATACTTATGAGATTACCGAATTGCATTGACACACCACAATGTTGATGGCAACCAAAAAAAATGTTTTTTGCAGGGGAAGACTCCCCTTCTGCACCCCTCCATGTTTCTGGAGGATGCTGCACCTCCCACACCCCCTACTAATTATATGTATACTAACTCCCAGATCACACAGTCCCCAGGGAAATGGAATATTCCCCCACCTGGGGATTGTTGACATATCACACCTATCAACCAACTGCATATGTCGATCAGATGTGGTTGATTAATTGGCCATCGTCATTGTGCTGTGTCAGTGTAATTCATCGGACGCATGTGTGTGAGTGTGTGTGCATATATATATATATATATATATATATATATATATATATATATATATATATATATATATATATATATATATATATATATAGATAGATAGATAGATATGCATGTACTGTGTGTGTATATATATATATATATATATATATATATCTATATATATATATATATATATATATATATGGTTCCCCTTGAAAACATCGAAATTCCAAAACATCGAATTTCATATGCTTGAGACCATATCATCGAGTTTTCAGAACATCGATGTTGTCAAGGGGAAGAAAAAGGTAAGTAAAAAAGGGAAAAAGCTAGTGTTTCTGCAGGGTAGCAAGGTGCTCTGCACACTGTGTCTGTGAATGTGCCATCTCTGTGATGGCACTGCAGACAGGGTACGGGAAATCTCCCATTTAGCGCTTCTGCATATAGCACTAAATGGGAGATTTCACTTTACCCCACTGTAGTGCGATCTCACAGTTGGTATATTAAAGTAGGGGGGTGTGCAGCCTCCCTGCATACACTTGTTTTAAAAGTTTTTTTTTTTTTTTTTGGTTTCACTTGAAAACTTCAATGTTCCGAAATATCGATGATATGGTCGCGACAATATGAAATTCGATGTTTTGGAATTTCAATGTTTTCAAGTGGAACTATATATGTATATATATATATATATATATATATATATATATATATATATATATATATATATATATATATATATATATATATATATGGATCTACCTTAGTACATCGACATTTCAAAATACCGAAAACGAATTAACCGACACCAAAACAATGAAAGTCATCTAACCGACGCCAGAAGATCGACAGTTCACAAACACGACATCGCATACACCCGACACATCATACCAACAAACAAAACACATCCCCTATCCAACACCCACACACACAACACAAGCACACCAAAATCCTTACAAACGAACACTAACCCATACATACACAACTATCCACAACCCTAACCCAAACCCTTACCCTAAGGTCCGTCACTATCGCACACTCACCTAACCCGCGCCCTAACCCTAACTCACTTATCCCACCCCTACCCCTACAAAACACCAACATCGCACACTTACCTTACTCGCACACTCACCTAACCCGCACCCTAACCCTAACTCACTTATCCCACCCCTACCCTACAAAACACCAACATCGCACACTTACCTTACTCGCACACTCACCTAACCCGCGCCCTAACCCTAACTCACTTATCCCACCCCTACCCCTACTAAACACCAGCATCGCACACTTATCTTACTCGCACCCTATCATCCGTCACTACCGCATACTTACATATCCTTTCCCCATCGCAGCTTCTCAGCGTCGGTGTCTTCCTCCGTCGGTCTTCTGCCTCGTCGATCTTCTGGCGTCGGTGACGTGACTTTCGACATTCTCGTGTCGGTTAATCCGTTTTCGGTATTTTAACATGTCGATGAACTTAGATAGACCCATATATATATATATATATATATATATATATATATATATATATATATATATATATATATGTATATGCACACATATTAAAGGGGGTGGTCATGGGGTCCAAAATGGCCTCAGCTTTTACAAATCTTGTTCTGGCTGCATGGGAAACAAACTCTTTGGTCCATTTACCAGACTTTAAGTACACTCGCTTATATAAGCGTTACATTGATGATATCTTTTTTACTTGGGAGAGCAGTGAGCAACACCTTTCAGAGTTTATAAACTCTATTTCAGCCAGCATTCCTTTTTTAAAATTTAAACTGTCTGCTTGTGGGAAACAAATTAATTTTTTGGATACCCTTATTACATTAAATATGAACAAGCTTACTTGGGAGTCCACCATTTACAGAAAATAAACATTCTGTAATAATTATTTGGACTTTACAAGTATGCATCCTTTTTTTATGAAGCAAAACCTGGCTAGAGGGGCATTTTATATGTATTTCATGTATAGCAAGCAAAGATGACTGCTTTACTAATGAATGCATTTTACTGAAGAAAGTTTTACAGGACAGAAACTACTCTACTAGTCTACTTGACTCTGTTATTACAGAAATCAGTACATCCAGATATGTCAAATTCCCTCGCATTATTAAGAATGGTTTTATTCTTATCAATGTATGCCAGGATTTTGACTCTCAAACATCCACTAGTCCTTCTTCTTTGGACCTATCCATTCAGGTTAGTGGATTGAACTTGGCCACCCTTTCTACCATTCACCATCTTGACCCACATAAGAACCGCACTTCTTCTAGGGTTAGTGATTCCCTTTCTGCCTCTCGCACAGTTGTAAGAAGGATATCTTATCACCGTACAGCCACAGACCAAGCCCATTTTTTGTCCACTCCTGTTTGTTCTCATGAACAACCCCCTATTCCTACTGTTTCTTCAGCTTCTGGCCTTCTTCAACCATATGTATTGCCTTCTACTGCGATTTCTACAGAGGACAGTAATTTGGATTGGAATGTTAGTTTTCCCATTCCCATTTGTAGGGATTCAGATTATATTAGGCGCATCATCCACATAAAACGGGACATTCTTACTAACAGCCAGGAACTGTCTAATAGACTATGGTCTTTTCCTTCATTGGCATACAAAAGGACAAGGTCCTTGAGAATTTCTTTCGAGAATAGAGATGCTCCCTTTTTATCATCTCCATATGACACTTCTGCTACTTCTACTGGTATGTTTCCATGTGGTACTTGTGTAACATGCAACTTTATTTTTGAGGGAAAGACTTTTATTTTCTCATATAATAGTTTTAAAGTGACCTTTAACAAACATTTCAATTGTAAAACTGACAATGCAGTATATGCGGCTGTATGTAATTCATGCCCTTGTTATTATATTGCAAAACCATGGGCAAATTATCTTCTAGCATTAAGGAGCATGGTGCAGCCATTAGGCACTAGGATTTACAAAATGCCTTAGCTAAACATAGCTTACAGCGCTCTGATTTCACTTGCTTTGAATTCTTGATTTTAGATAAAATTGAATTATTTTTGGACATGTTAATACACTGTTGGAGGTTAAAGAACTACTATGACAACTTAGGTTCAATGCGGATGCACCACCAGGACTGAATGAAAATTTGAATATAAAATGTGCTCTTAGATGGCACCACTAATTTATGCATACGTGACATTTTTCACACATCTTGTTTTACTGGTTTATGCATATGAGGCATGTTTTCACACAGTTTGGTATACTTGTTTATACTTTACGTCACCAGTTTCTATCACTACCAAAAGCCTCAACTCCCCTATGGGATGGATTTTAAAGTTTGACACTTGTTTTCATATATAATGATTTCTTATTGGTTTAATTGTATATTGGCACTGCCTTTCATGAGTTCTGTTTATACATAGTTCTGATTTTTCGCTGTTATCTGATGAAGTTCTAGTTACTAATAAAGAATGAAAGCTTAGCATCGGCTCCTCTGCATTTTGTGCTTCTATTCATTGCTTTTTAGTGTATTTTTGATGTTTTTGATTATATTTAAAACGTTTTCTTCATACATGTTCGAAGAGTCGTTATGTTGTGATATATGTAAATAATATATATATATATATATATATATATATATATATATATATATGTGTGTGTGTGTGTGTGTGTGTGTGTGTGTGTGTTTGTGTGTGTGTGTATATATATATATATATATATATATATATATATATATATATGTATGTATGTATGCATAGATATATATATATATATATATATATATATATATATATATATATATATATATATATGTATAGATATAGATATGCATGTTTTAATTTATGGCAGGCTTAAGATAGTTATTTGCTTTACCTTATTCACTGATGTGAAGTTGTTCTATCTCGCCGTTTTGTTCTTACACTTGGGCTCCAAGTCAGCCGCTTTTCAAGCTCTAACTCTAAGAGAAGCTCGAGACCTAGTGTATATCCCATGATGCTCTACTGTAAACCCCCAAATCTAGTTTGCCACTGCAACGGATCTACAGACTCGCCAGAGCAAGCTCGGGCCAGTGCTTTTTTTCTATATTTAGTAATATTTTTCTAAAATATTTCTATTATAGTGCTAGCTAGTGTTTAGGATTTTAAAAGAAATAGAGTTAGTTGTATTTAGAGTGTATTTAGAATAAGTTAGATTAGAGTGTTCTCTTATCGGCTATTTGTTAGGCCTTGCTTAGTTGTTTGGGCGTGACAGGGCTCTGTCAGCTCCTTTGTGTGTGTTGTTCTTAGAAATTCCTTAGGATTAGTTAGATTAGTAGATTAGTTAAAATTTAGCTACTTCTGTAAAAGGTTTATATATATATATATATATATATATATATATATAAAAAAGTTTGAGTTCAGGGATCTGAACTGGTATATATATATTTACATATATAGTTATATAAGTATTGCTATTATATAAAAATGTCTGAGAAGCAAAAGTCTGGTTTCAAAAGGTGTGAGTGTGGTCAAAAGATGTCTGTTATGGACAACCACTCCACCTGTGTCTACTGTTTGGGTTCTGTTCATTTGCAGGAAGTATGCTCTATCTCCCACTCCTTTAGTGCCAGAGTTCTTTTAGAAAGGCGCAGGAAGCTGGTGGATAGGGGACTCTTGAAGCCTGATTTTCAGGCTGCTCTGGATAAAACCGACCTTTCTTCCAAGGCTTCGAAGGGGTCAAAGTCGTCCAAGGGGTCCTCGGAGCCCAAGTCCTCGGCTCCAAGTTCCTCTGGTATGGTTCGATCATCGGCTCCACAGCCCTTGGAGCCGTGTATCGATCCTTTACCTCGGAGCCCAGTTGTGGATCCGGTGTTGGAGACTTCTCAGTCTCTGATTCTTCAATCGGTGCCGTCTTTGGCTCCTTTGACCCATCCCTTGACCCATTCTTCTAGGCTATCTGATGTGGACCTGGACCATGTGGTTAAGAGATTGCTAGAGAACCCGGCCCTGGCCAAAATGCTTTCCGCTTCGAGCCACTCAGCTTCGAAGCCTGAAATTCCAGCTCTACTTTCTTCTCCTCCTCCACCGAAGCCAGTCAAACTCTCGGAGCCGGGGCAGACAGAACCAATGTTGATAGAGCCCTCGGAGCCAAGGTTTGATCCTCCTCCCTCAGCTCCATTGACCTTGATCTCCTCTGTTCCGACTGGGGAGTCTCGGAGCCGACACTGCCTCGCTGGCTTCAGGGCGGAGAGTCGGACCGATACTTCGGTTCCAACCCTTCCCCTCGGGGCTTTGGCGCAGGTGGCTTCGGCTCTGTCCTCTGGATTCGAGTGCGGGGGCTCGGGGAGGGCTATCGGCCTCTTCAGAGCCGACAGACTTCTCAGACCGGGATCCTGGTGCCTTCGGTGCGATGAGGAAGGTCATGTCTTCTAAGACCACTACCTCCTCGGATCTTTCTTCCCCTCCCCCTAATGGGCCTCATTCTGCCTCTCCCCCACAGGTCACTACCAAGCGTCAAGACCCAGAGCCTCAGGTATCCTCATTGGGCGGCCCCTCCTCTACAGGGACTTCACCGGATGTTCCCACCGATGAAGTACCTAGGAAGAGACTGTGCAAGAGGAGGCAATTGGATTCCCCACAGGAATCCCTGACATCAGATACCGACTTGGAGGAATCAGAAGGGTCCCCACGATCCCCCTCAGAGGATGTCTCATTTGCACACATATTGGAGATCATAAGGCAGAGGGGTGATTGGCAGTCCCTTGCCCCCACTGAGGATTAGTCAGTACTCCTGAAGGCCTTTGGGTCTCAACCATCCACCTCCTGGGTTACTCCCCCCTTCGATGAACTAATGGATCTGGTTGCTCGAAGGGCGTGGGAGTCCCCTGATTCAGTGGAACTGGTCCCTTGGAGGCCCAACAAGTTCATTACCTCCCTGCTGACAAGGCCTTTCTTACCAAGGGAATCCCGGTTGATGCCATAGTGGTGGCGGCAGCCACCAAGAAAGAGATGTCGAAAACCTCTTCTTCTATTCATCCTCCTAATAGGGATTCTAGGACGATGGACAGGTATAGGAAACGCATATTTAGTTCTGCGGCATTTTCCATGAGATCGCTCAACTACCTGACCCATTTTACCCGCCTTCAACGAGATCTCCTTAAAGAGCTGGGAGATACTCTACAGGGTAACACAGCTGATGCAGTTTCTGAGAAAGTGACTGCACAACTCAACACCCTCAATTCTATAGTCAACTCATCCATGCGCGGCTCATTTCTTATGCCGCCGATGGATCGAGTAGGGTGGCAGGCTCAGCGATAGCTCTTCGGAGACAGTCCTGGATGCGCCTTTGCTCCTTTGCGGAAGCCTTCAAATCTTCCTTTATCAATATCCCATTCGATAGTTCCGTCTTGTTTGGGCCTAAAGTTAAGGAGACACTTACTAGGTGTGAACAAGAAGGAAAGACTCTGTCTGCTGTAGGAGTCCGTTTTTCCACTCCAACTAGACCGTACCCCAAAGGGCAACGAAGTGGGAAAATGTGGTTCCGAAAACCCCAAGGAGCTTTCCAGAACACACCTACGGATACCCCCTCTAGGGGCAGAGGAGGGGGTAGAAATGGAAGATGCTGTCCAAATGGCAGAGGGGGTCCGCAAAATCAGGGTGACAGGGAGCAGTTCTCTGGTAAGCCCTATCAGTGTTCCTGAAAGGAAGCCCGGCTGTCCTTCTCTGGAGGCGGTCGGGGGTCGCTTGGCTTTATACCCAAATGCCTGGCTAAACATTACGATGGATTCTTGGGTAAAAAGCATCATTTCCAGAGGTTACTACATCCCCTTTACAAAATCCCCTCCCATGCATACAAGTATTTCAGACGTTCCACCCAGTCTGCGAAAGCTAGCAGCCATAGAGATTCACAACCTGCTAGACAAAAGAGTCATCCAGCCAGTCCTGGCGGACCAGATAGGATCCGGAACTTACTCAAGGTTCTTTTTAGTTCCAAAGAAAACAGGGGACTGGAGGCCCATATTAGACCTCAGCAAACTCAACACCTTCGTCAAGAAGGAAAAGTTCTGGATGGTCACGCTTCAATCGATACTTCCGTTCCTAGAAACGGGCGATTGGATGTGCTCTGTAGATCTCAAGGATGCTTACTACCACATCAAGATGGCTAGGTCATCCAGAGATCATTTGCGTTTCCGGCTGGGGGCCAGTCATTACCAATTCAGAGCCCTGCCATTTGGTCTCACCACAGCCCCCAGAGTGTTCACCAAATGTGTGGCAGTGGTCACGGCTCACCTGAAACGTTTAGGATTCCGGGTGTTTCCATATCTAGACGACTGGCTCCTCACCGCCACCTCCAGGCATCAACTAATCCAGACAAGAGACTACACTATCAACCAATATTCCCAGTTGGGCATAACCTTAAACTTCGAAAAATCGGCGTTATCGCAGTCGCAGTGTATTACCTTTATAGGAGCAGAGCTAGACACCGTCGATTCAAGGATCAGGTTGCCTCAAGCAAGAATCTTATCTCTAAGGAGTCAATTGTCCATTCTGTTGACCCAGAACAAAGCTCCTGCGTCCCAGATACTGAAGCTATTAGGCACAATGGCAGCCTCACTAATAGCAGTCCCGTTGGGGAGCATGCACATGTGGATACTCCAGTGGCTACTCTTCACGCAATGGTCTTACCAACAACTGCCCATGTCACACGAGATTCTATTAACAAACCTTGGCAAGAAGTATTTCAATTGGTGGCTGAACAGCGACCATATAGTAGTCGGACGTCCCCTTGTTCTTTCCCAACCCACAGCCACAGTGACCACGGATGCTTCCCTGATAGGGTGGGGGGGGGCTATTTCAGGAAAAGACTGTCCAAGGTACTTGGTCAAACATGGAATCATATTTGCATATAAATGTCCTGGAGCTGAGAGCGGTGTTCCTGGCGTTGCAACACTTTCACGACTGTCTTCCTCCAGGGACAATTGCAATTCAGCCGGACAACATGTCAGTAGTCTGGTACATCAGCAAGCAAGGGGGAACCAGATCATATCCCTTATGCCAAGAGGCCCTAAGAATTTGGCAGTGGGCTGTATCCACCAGATGCTTTCTAATAGCAATGCACATCCCGGGATCATCCAAGGTGATAGCGGACAAACTGAGCAGGGCCATCCTGTTGCCTCATGAGTGGTCCCTCAAACAACAGGTGGCGGACAAGATTTTCCACAGGTGGGGCCAGCCTTGCTGTGATCTGTTTGCATATCCGATGAATGCCAAATGCAGCAGCTACTTTGCCCTTTATCCTCCACTGGGGAGCAACCCAAGGGACGCGCTCGTACACAATTGGCCCCTGGGCCTCCTATATGCTTTCCCGCCAATTCCCCTAATTCCCAAATTCATACAGAAAGCCAAATGTCTGGGAAGGACTGCGATTTTGATAGCCCTGTCTTGGCCTCGTCAGATTTATTTCCCCTTCCTACAGAAGTATCGAGTGGAAGAACCATGGATTCTGGACCCAGTGCCAGACCTTGTGACTCATTCGTCGGGAGTTCTTCATCCCTCCCTCATCCTCCTAAAACTGACAGCTTGGCTGCTCCATTTCCCATATTAACCACGATACCACACCAAGAACTTTATTAGATAAAGCCTTTCGGGTCTACACCCTTCATCAGTATGAGTCATTACAAAAAAATCAGCATTTAAATAGGAGAATATAAAATCACATGCTTCAGCCCATCCCACTCCCTAATTAACAATCAAAACTAAAAGTAATATGCAACTCATAACGGTCTATATAAAAAATACTAAAAAAAGGACAAGAAATCTTACTTTACATAAAAACTCTTCTGCTTAGAATAAAACATAAAAATTATTAATAACTTATACAAACATTATATAAGTATTAATATATCTATACACAATAAAGAAATCACTGGTAGCATCTAACATCCTATGGTGTATTAGACCGTTATGAGTTGTATATTACTTTTAGTTTTGATTGTTAATTAGGGAGTGGGATGGGCTGAAGCATGTGATTTTATATTCTCCTATTTAAATGCTGATTTTTTTGTAATGACTCATACTGATGAAGGGTGTAGACCCGAAAGCTTTATCTAATAAAGTTCTTGGTGTGGTATCGTGGTTCAGTTGAATTATAGCAGTAACACCTACTGTTGTTTCCAATTCCCATATTAGCCAGGTCTCAAGATTTGTCTCCCGCGGTCCAACATATTATAGTTTCCTCTCATAAACTGTCAACCAGGAAGCTATATAACAACAAATGGAAACGATTTGTTCACTGGGCTTCTCACCACGACATTGACCCTTATGTTACCCCTATTCATACCATTTTAGAGTTCTTGTCTTCCTTGTTCTATGAAGGCACAGCTGCTGCCACCTTAAGAGTTCAATTGGCTGCCATTTTCAACTTTCATGTAGGGTTTAATGGGTCTAACATCATGTCCCACAGACTATGTAAGGCCTTCTTGAAAGGGACCCACCATCTCAGACCACCTATCAGACACCCTATCTCTCCCTGGAATTTGAATCTTGTTTTATCCCAATTGATGCTTGCCCCCTTCGAACCCGCGTCATCCTGTGACTTGAAGTTTCTGTCTTGGAAAACTATATTTCTGGTAGCCATTACATCTGCACGTAGGGTCTCCGAACTTCAAGCTTTATCTTCTAAGCCCCCATATTTGATCTTCCACCCTGATAGGGTGTCCCTCAGGACAAATCCTACCTTTCTTCCTAAGGTCTGTTCAGAAACTAATTTAAATCAGTCCATTGAGCTCCCAACTTTTTTTAGACACCATACCAACAGACTGGAATATATGTTACACAAGCTTGATGTTCACAGACAATTGAGATTCTACTTGGACAGAACGAAAGACTTCAGACAATCGGATCTACTCTTTGTCTCTTACGTAGAGAATAAGAAAGGTTCTGCGGTATCAAAAATCACATTATCTAAGTGGCTTTCTGACTGCATTCAATTTATTTATTCCTCCACTAACCAGCCATTACCGACTAACGTCAAAGCCCATTCTACCCGAGCTATTTCTACGTCATTAGCTCATGCAGCTCGTCTACCCTTGGATACCATCTGTGCAGCTGCCATGTGGTCAAAACCTCACACGTTTATCACTCATTATAAAGTGGACAGGGCCTCCAGGGACAGGGCTTCCTTTGGTTCCACTGTGCTCAGGAATGTTCTCCCTTGAGCCACCCAGGATTAGGGTGCTTGGGACGCTACCCAGGTGTAAGAACAAAACGGCGAGATAAAACAACTTCACATAAAGAAGTTATGTCCTTACCATAACATTCCATGTGAGTTGTTCATCACGCCTTTTTGTTCTTACATTCCCTCCCACCTTCCCCCTCCTGTTGAGAAAGATGGTTACCTTGGTGGATTGGTCGGTCTTGTCAGCCTGTCTTCTTAGGACAGACTGTTTTTCCTTTCTGCATATCTATAGGTACCTAGATAGGTAGGTACTGTAGTTTTTTCTTCCTTTTAGGCTGTCTTTGGGTGCAGCGTACTAGATCTGGGGGTTTACAGTAGAGCATCATGGGA
The DNA here is from genome assembly GCF_019279795.1 of Protopterus annectens. Classification (NCBI taxonomy): domain Eukaryota; kingdom Metazoa; phylum Chordata; order Ceratodontiformes; family Protopteridae; genus Protopterus; species Protopterus annectens. The sequence continues at coordinate 645,200,835 of NC_056725.1, forward strand.
TATACACTAGGTCTCCAGCTTCTCTTAGAGTTTGAGCTTGAAAAGCGGCCGACTCGGTGCCGAGGGATCGGCTCCGAACCCACGTGTAAGAACAAAAGGCGAGATGAACAACTCACATGGAACGTTATGGTAAGGACATAACTTCTTTTTTACTGAATTATAATTGGCTGCCACTACTGTCCTTTCAGTGGTTCAGTTTTCACCACCCTGACCTATCAAACTGGTATTCTTTCTGTAAAACATGACACTCCTAAAAAACAAATCTATGCAGTCAGGGTGTTAATGACAGGTGAGCAGCAGTAGTTATTGCTCTCCTGTGAAGTGGTCATTGTAACAATACTCATCTCACTTCCATGTAAGAGTCTAGGAAGCTCTTACTTGACTGCAGAAAGACTCACAAGTTCTTATCCTATGTATTTTATTAAGTACTACAATGATTTCTCTGCTTTAAAACATAGAAAGTTTATTTCCTTTGTGTAGAACCATTTACCTTACCTGACTGCAGCTTTGCACATATGCATACTGACTGCCTACTGCTGCTGCGCTGACTACAGCCCACTTCACTGCTGTCTCACCTCCATTCCTGCACCACCCTTAGGGTTATTTTCATACATATTGTAAACATATCCACTTTGCAGTCCCCAATCATAAACACAGAGTGTCACTAAGGACAAACAGCAACTAACTCCTCCTGCCTTCTTCCCGCTAGTTTTCACATCACTGTATATTTCACTATAAAAAAAGTTGTCAGTCCTCCTACACTTCCACTGTTTATTTATTGATTGATTTACTAATTTCGGTTTGTTATCTGGGTAACTGAAATGGTCCATGGACCCCTTTCAACCATGACCCTGGCCAAAAGGCAGAATCAGAGACATAAACACATACATGAGCCATATGTACATCATGAATTAAAGATGAAAACGAAGGGAAAAATCATGAGAAAAATAATTTAAAAAAATGAGAAAACGGATACAGTACATAAATTTGCATAAATAAATAAATAAGCAAACAAAACTGGTTATACATGATATATGAGAAAAGTATATGAACATTTTAAGGAATTGTTATAAGCCTGCATACATGAAGTAAACATTCAAAATTATTTGGAACTGGTAAATCCTACTCTGTATTTACAGCAACATTGTGATTGAAATTTCATATAGTAAAGTAATGACAATAATGCAGTAATGTTGTATCTCTAATGCAGTCACCATCAGCCCAGTCAACCCCTTCCATACTAAAAATCACACCACAACCATTTGTTTGTTTCTTCATTCAAACAGGATTCTTCCTAAACCTGTCTTACACCCCAATAATCACTATCCCTCTGTCTCACCATTTTATCCACTTTGTCTGACACTACTCACACACACACACATACACACACACACACACACACACACACACACACACACAACACACACACACACACCTCAAACCTTCACAAACTCAGCCATTTCCTAACTCTGTCCACAGTTCACCCCACATTTCAAACACTGTCAATCCATTGGTCAAGATTTCTTGAACAAGGCCAGCGAGGTGCTCTGCCTCTGATGAATCTATCCCTCCTCCCTAATAATTAATTAATAGCCGGAGGTTTAAAGTCTGCCCTTGTGGCTGGCTCTGGATCTAGATTTTTGAGGTGAAGCATATTCATCAAATCTGGGTTTGACATGGCCTTGTATGTAGGCAAGGTCTCTCTCTGAGCAAGCGATGGCGACTGAATAGAGCTGGAGTTCTTTCAGGTGAGGAACTTTTGTGGCCTCTCCAGCTGCTGCAAGTGTCGGGTCAGATACATTCCGAATGGGGCATTGTACTCAATCATTGGTCTGATGAGTGAGAGTATAGGGAGACTATGACCTCCCTTGATCTAGATGAGAATCCCTTCATGATAAGGTGGGCAATGTAGAAGGTCTTCCTAACTACTTTAGCTACATGGGTGTCGAATGACAGACTACTATCAACCTGGGTCCCCAGGTCCCTGATAACTTCTTCTATGCTCAGTGGATTGCCACCTATTTGGTAGCTAGGGGTAACTTGTTTTTTTCGAAGGGTATGACTATCATTTTTGGCATTTAACTTTAGGCCATGGCTCTGGCACCAGTTATCCGTTTCTGTGAGACCCTTCTGAAGGATATCTGTGTCAGATGTGGCACTATGGCTTCAGTTTGCAGTCATCTGCAAACTTTGTCAGCCATAACCCTCCTGTGTTTGAGGACTGAGCCCTGTGGTACACCACTTGTGACAGGCTTTGAGTCTGACATGGCGCCAGCAACTCTGACCCTGTGGGTTCTGTCACTCCCTTCCTAGTTCCAGTTGGGTGAAAACCCTCAGACAGAAACCTATCAATTCCAAATTTCTACACAGACTGGGTCTATGTTAAATAAACGAAACAACTAAAGAGTGAATGCTCTTTCGTCGACACGTAAAACCCAAAATCAGGAAACAGCAAAGTTCCGGCCATTCTCGGGACTTTGTTTTTCCTCCACTGTGGTGCAATCTCGGAATTGGTATATTTAAGTAAGGGGGGGGGGGAGAAGCCCCCGAAATTATTTTTTCTTCATAGTTTTTTTTTTTGGGGGGGGGTAGCGATTTTTTTCCCTGGGGAAAAAAATCGCTGTTCCGTAACTTCGCTGTTTTGTTGTTTCGGGTTTTATGTGTAGACAAGAGCATTCACTTTTTCATAATTTTGTTTATTTAATATAGACCCGCACAGACTTACCCCTCTCATTTTCATATTACTGCTTTAGTCCAATATAGAGGCTAACCCAAGACCCCCACATTTACCTTCCATGCCCAAAAAGTGCAGTCCTTTCACTATTTTGTGCAAGAGCATTAGAAATAAGTTTGACCAAATAGATACATTTCTCAACACCCACTCACTCGACTTCCCTGCAGTTACAGAATCTCTTTTTTAAACACATTTATTAAAATATCACTTAAGGCATAGCACACATACATTAACAAAAAAAATTTTTTTCCATTTGCACAGATTATAAATATGTTTTCTTTCTATATAACAACTGTCTTTCATTCCAGCATTACATAAACCTCTCAGTTCCTACCTTCCCTTAAACCACACTCCTTCTCCTGAACATTATTCTGCATATTGTTCTCATAGAGTCCATTGATTTCTATGTAATTTGCTCCTTCTCTTTTCAAAAGATCCCTCTTACAGTTCTTTTGTCTGTTTTACAGTATTCAATGCTTCAAATACAGTTGGTTTAGATTCTGATTTCTATTTTCTAGTAATTGCTTTATGTTCATCGTACTGATCACTGCTACAGTAGCCTTAGCCATATGGATTATATCCTGCCAATGATGTAACAGCTGACCAGCTTCCAAAGTTTCATGGGACATTCTACATACTCAAACAGTCAGGCAGCTCAGGCTGAACTGACTAAAAGACAAGTTTGGGCACAAAGCTCTTAAGAGCTTTACTTCCACCATAGAGTACACTCCTTTGAGGCTTTCAAGGCTCAACGATTGGCTTGTGCTGTTCCTTTGCTAGACAGATAAGTTCCCTTTGGGAGGAAAAAAAACTTCCATTTTATTATTTGTGTTGCTGTTTTATCACTTTCCTCTTTAGGAAAGGTATTTTAAAGCTAGGAGTGTTGTGTTTTAATGGACTGTCATGAGACTGTAACATAGTTTTAAATGGAGAGCTGTTTTTCATGTCATTGGGTAAAATAACTGAAAATATATTTTTTTCTGTGAAAAAAATGTGTTTATTTTATGTTTGCAGGGCTGGTATAGTGTTTTAAATGCTTTTTACTGTGCTTTTTTGTCAAAAGACTAACTTTTGTACACTTGTCCTGTTCACCAACATTTGTTGCTTGTCTTCGGAAAAAGGCACCATTTTTGGCTTGACCATGGAACAGACTACCTGTCCCATGGTCAGTCCTTCTTCCAGCCACAAAAAGAAAAAAAATAAACAAACAGCCTTTGCCAGCACAGCAGACTAGCAATTTACCTCAGTTGCATGTGGGTGACTCTGTTGTGGCCATTTGTTATACCTCAGACCACTTATCTTTTATCCATGAACCCTCTGATGTAACACCTACAGCCACTGTGGACTGGTGGTTAGCCATGTCCTCTACAGCTGTTTGTGTCTCCTCAATGGGCAAGGTAATGCCATTCTTGTCAGTCCAGGGAGATGCAACAGGGAAGGTTTCCCTTTTGTGTCAGAGTCCTGCACTCATCCCTGGGGAAGCTGCTGTTGCCATTAATTAAACAGATGGCCCCATTTTTCTGTCAAAAAGAAACAGAAAAGCAAACATGTATCTACTCCTTTTCAAATTTTCTTTGGGTAGGTGTAGCTTACTGGGTCTTGCTCACAGTTTAATTCATAGGTTCATAGGTGTGTACTAGGCTAATGGCCTTGGAGCCTTTACAAACCTAACCATAGGATTACCCTGGCATAGTGCCACCCGACCTTCGTTCCCAGTGTCTCTGTCAAGTAGAGCCACTGGTGTTATCCCCGGGGTGAATTTTCTGTTTCCCATCCACTCATCAAGACTTCTCTTGAAGAGGGTCAGTGAGCTGCTCTGCTTGACATGTATGGGAAGTCTGTTCCATAGCATGGGCAGTCTCTGTGTTATGAACCTGCCCCTCCAGCATGTTCTGTTAATTGTGGTAATGAGGTTGAGGTCTCTGGAGCGTGTGGTGTGGAGGGATTGGGATTTCTTTAGATGTAGCATTTCTAACAGAGCTAGGTCAGACATGGCTTTGTAAGTCAAGCAGAGATTGCCTCTAAGTAGGCAATATGAGACAGAGAATAGTTGGAGTTTGTGAGTCTGTCCATATAGGACAAGTGTTTAAGGCCTAGGATCCTCTTTGTAAGGTACTTTTGCGGCCTCTCCAGTTGTTGCAGATGTCTAGTGAGGTACATGCCAAATGGGGCATTGTTCTCAATGATTGGCCTAATGAGGAAAGAGTAGAGGGAGACAATGACCACTTTCTTCCTGGATGCAAAACCCTTAGTAATGAGATGTGCCATATAGAAGGACTTTCTGACCACAGTGGCAATGTGGTGGTCAAAAGAGAGGTTGCTGTGAACCTGTGTTCCCAGATCTCTTATAACGCCTTCTGTGTTCCATGGACTACCATCTTCTTCTTCTTTTGGCTTTTTCCCGGTTAGGGGTCGCCACAGTGGATCACCTACCCGCTCATGATTGGCAGTGGAGTGTTACGGTGTTGAGTTGCCAGCCCGGCGCCCAACCTTCCACATAAGGCACACACATGAATGCACTCACACCTAGGGCCAATTTAGAGTGTCCAGTCCACCTACAGCATGTCTTTGGGATGTGGGAGGAACTGGAGCACCCGGAGGAAACCCACGCGACACAGGGAGGGCATGCAGACTCCGCACAGAAGGTACCCCAGCCGAGGATCGAACTGGAGAACTCCTTGCTGTGAGGTGGCAATGCTAACTGCTGCACCATCGTGGCTGCCCTGTTCAGTGGACTACCATCAAAGTGGTAATTCATAGGAACTGTGTTTTTCCCGAAGGGGATGACATATTTTTTGGCATTGAGCTTAAGGCTATGGTTCTGACACAAGTCGTTGGTCACAGTGAGGCCATTTTGTAGGATGTCAACATCACTTGGGGAGTTAATAATAGCTGTCAACTTGCAATCATCTGCGAACTTTGTCAGCCAGAGTCCCTTTGTGTTGGCCTAGACTTTAGAGAAGTAGATACCAAACAGGAGATGACCCAGAACTGAACCCTGTGGAACTCCACTTGTGACTTATCAGCAGTCTGACTTGGAGTCAGCTACTTTCACACTGTGGGTTCTGTCTATGAGCCTGAATTCAGATTATTGATCCTTTTTGTAAAGCAGTTTCTGGTTAAAGAAAGAGGAGTACCTCTTTTTCTGAAGAGATTCAGGATTCCGAATCCGGACAGGAAGATGAAGTGACAGACACATTTTTTTTTCTCCTCAGATTTCTGGTTCAGACTCAGAGGATGTGTGCATTACTGACTGCAGTTTTCCTGATAGTCAGCCAGCTGTCTTTAAAAAGGCAGATAGAATGCATAAAGTTCTTCAGTCTTTTACATTTTTGTACACTATTCCCAAACCTGACCCAGCATAGATTCCTAGGTGATTCTTAGGCTGATGGCACAAGAGCCTTTACAAGTCTAGCCAATAATACCCAGGATATGACAATATTATATCTCAATTCCCCAGATATGAGATGGGGTAGTATCTGGGTAGTGGGTCTGTGGGCATTGGAGCCCTGAGTCACTATACAGACTGCCTTTGTCCATAAGGGACATAGGCAGTACCCCAGGAGTGAATTTATGGTTCCCCATCCATTTATCCAAATTCTTTTTGTAGTGAGTGAGGGATGGGCTTTGTTTAACTAAACAGGGAAGTTATTTCCATAGATGAGTTAGCCTTTGGAATACAAATCTGCCTCTCCAGCAAATTCTGTTAGAGTCACAAATAAAGTTCAAGTCCACAAAACATGTAACCCTTGTATAACTTTTCTTGTGAAAATTGTTTTCATCAGGGCTGGAACAGAGAATGCCTTGTAGGTTAGGCATAGGTCCCCTCTCAATAAACAATATGAAACAGAGTAAAGGGATAGGGCCTTTAGTCAGTCTGCATAAGACGGGTGTCTTACTCTTTGTATTTTTTTAGTAAGAAACCTCTGAGGCTGCTCCAGTTGCTGTAAGTGTGTGGTTTGGTACATGCAGACGTTGCACTGTACTCAATTATGGCCCTGATGAGGGCCAAGTACAATGGCACTATGACCTCCTTTGATCTTGATCCCATGCCTTTACTTATAAGTTGAGTCACATTTCCTCACTACTGTAGCTACCTGGTTGTCAAAATTTAGGTTACTATTTATCTAGGTCCCTCAGTCCCTCACCACTGGGTCTACTTTGAGGGGTGTGCTGTCAGTATTATAATTTGCAGGCATATCTGATTTGTTGAAAGGTATGATTAGTCTCAGACCATGATTTTGGCACAAGTCGTTTGTCATTTTTAAACCTGTTTGTAGGATGTTAACATCATTTGGTGATTCAATGATTGCTACTAAAAAATTAATAAGAAAGTTCCAATGATAGTAGTAATAAATAAACTAAAAATATATAAAACCACCAAGAATAGCACCAGGAGCCTAAGAACAGTTGAAATAGCATATCCAAAATTAATTCTCTGCTTTCACCTGAACAAAGACTTCTTCAGAATAAAATTCTTTTAACAACCAACAGCAAATATATATTAAAAGCACAGTTATCAATTAGGTATTTAATACACTCATGTAATTAATCAGTTAAAAATATTTAAACAGACAAAACATATAAACCAAAAGAACTTAACTTGGTTTAAATACATTCAGCCTTCTTTCCTTTAAGAAATATTTAATATTCACATTTCATTCACCCCCTGGAAAATGGTCTACCTTTAGTTTAACATGCTGTCCAGTTTCTTTAGTCTCAAGTTTATTCTTAAAATCACCCCCTCTTAAATCTTTGCACACTTGCTCAAGCACAAAAAAGCAATATGTTTTTTTTTTAATTTCTGCAACTGCAGGAGTGCTTGAAAAGAGCTTTATTAAAATCCCTATTTTTATAGAATGCAAATGTTCCTTAATCCTTTTACTTAAGGCTCTGATTGTCTTGCCTATGTAAAATGCTTGACATCCTGAGCAAATACTAATATAAACTACTCCCTTGGAGTTGTAGGTAAAATGACCATGGGACTCAGTATTTAAACTAAATGTTCTAAAGTAATAAACAATTCTTCCCATATAAACCTACACACATTATACATCCCACACTTAGGTTCCTTTCACTTGGCTGGAACTAACTGGAATAATTTTGGTATTATCATTTTGTAACAATGTCTTAAGACTGTTTGTGTTTTTATATACAAATAATCGTCTGTTACCAAACAGTTTACATAATTCACTATTTCCCTCAATAATTCTCCAGTTATTACATAAAACACTACATTTACTCAGATTGTCAACTGACATAGCTAAAAAATAAACCTGTGTCCTACCATTGTCCTCTCTAAAGTTTGTATTGCTGTTTTTATTATTGTTATTTTTAAATGATTTGTTCACTATTGATGTAAAATATCTACTCCACTTTACAGTTACTTCAGAGAAGTATATACCAAACAGGAGGGGGCCCAACACTAAGCACAGTGGGACACCACTAGTAACAGGTTTCTTATTGGAAGTGGATTTATTTTGTCCTGTCAGTGAGCCAGTTGGCTATCCATCTGATGATGTAGGTGTTTATGCCTAATTCAGTAAGTTTATCTATGATCCAGGAGTGGGTGATTATTTTATCAATTATTATTGATTATTTGATTATTGATTAATTATTATTAACAAGGTAGCTAGATTTGCTGCTCAACAAACCTACAAATCCCACCACTGTCTCTCTCTAAAACACCTAAACTGGCTTGAATTACCCCATCAGCTTCTTCTCTCTTAGCTCCAGATCATTCATTCTGTCCTATACCAGCTTTCCTACTGCCCGACACTATCCCCTCTCATCTCCCATTATTTCCCCTCCAGACTTCTCCTAAGCTCTAACCAAGACCTACTACAAATCTACAAATCCAAGTCTAAATTTGGACATAACATGTACAGCTGTCACCCCACTATTGCCTGGAATAGGCTCCCAGTAGAAATCAGGACCATTACACATCCTAAACAATTAAAGACAGCCAACAAAGAGTACTTTAAAAGTCACTGGTCCTGCCACTGCACTCTCTCTCTCCTTAAACATCCCCTACTTCCCATACCTTAATGTATTTTCTGCCCTTAACTCACTCTTCTCACTAGCTCTCTCTAATCTTCCTTGACTACTCTTTCTACTGTCTTCTAAAACCTATTAAGCTAATCGCCTCAGAGAAACATTCTATAGTAATTGTCTTGCCTTCATGCACCTACATTGCGGTAAAACTGGGTTTTTGTAACCATGTACCTCAAAAACTATATTCATCTTAATGACATATTTTTTATACATCTTGAAAGAGCTTTGCTATACTCCTGATTATTGACACTGTATAACATTGTATTGCTACTTAATGCCTTGTAATAATCATGTAACATTGCTGTTTAATGCTAATGTATAATGAAGATTGTATAATATGTTGGAGCTTTTCTCCCTGAGCCTCTACTGAAAAAGGGCTCTTCAGCTCAGTTGAACAAGCCCGGACAACAAATGTAAAATAAATAAATAATTAAATTATGTTGAAAGGTTTGGCCAGGTCTAGATATGTGGTGTATGTACCATTTTACCATCATCAATGGTACTGGTGACAAGGGTCCACCAGACTGAGCAGTCAAGACTTCCCTTGACAAGGTCAAATTGGGTCTGGTCTAGTTTTTGGAGAGTTCTTATATCATTATTGATCAGGTTCATGATAATTCTCTCCATGGCCTTCTGGATAAGACTGGTCAAGCATACGGGTCTGCAGTTCCCTGGGTCAGTTGATGGGCACCCCCCCCTTTTGCAGAGGGATGACTGTTGCACCATTCCTCTGGGCAAAGCCTATTCAGAGGCTGTACTTAAAGAGGGTTTCTAGTGGCCCTGATAGAGTCTATTTTAACCTATTTAAGTACCATTCTAAAATGTTGTTGGGACCCATGGATGCTCTGTTTTTGGCTTTAGCAAGCGCGGTAAGGAGCTCTTCTCTCATAATGACAGGTAGGTGAATGGTTACAGTATTTCTTTGACTGTGGTAGAAGGTGATGTAGGGGGAGAAATTTGAAATGAACTTGTTGGCCAGCAGGTTTGCTATAGTTTCAGGTTGGGTGTTAAGTGTTGCCATTCAGGATTAACTTGGCACTTTGCTGAGCATTTCCCCTGAGAATATGAACACTGTTACAGTTATCTTTCACCTGGGAGGCTATCTTTGCCTCATAGTTTTCTTTGGCAGATTTGACCATCTCTCTGATTTGTTTGTTTAGACTGGTGAGTGTCTTTTGCACTGTGTTATCTGTTCCTTCTTGGCTTTGGAGAGGATTTTTTTTCCTTTTGTTGAATAACCTATTTATGGTAGAGGTCCAGCAAGGTGGTTCATTTTTGCCAGTAATCATAGGTTTGACTCGAACAGGTATGGCCTCCGTTATGCAGCTGTAAATGTGGTTGTACATTGCTTTTGTTTACAGCTCAGAGTAGACCTCAGTGTCACCCTGGTTCGGAGGGCCTTGGAAGTTTAATAAGCTGTCAGTTAGTTTGAGGTAATTGGGCTTAGCAAAGTTCTTAACAGGTTTGGAGTTTGATGAGGGATCTAGGTTAGTTTTAATACTAAAGGAAATCCTTTTTGACCAGATCTTACCAGGAAGGAGTTAATGCATTGGAGGGAGATGCATCCCCCCATTCTCATGAGTAATAAGTCTAAGATGTTTGCATCTCTAATTGGGGAGCTAACTAGTTGCTACAGGGTGCTTGCATTGACGAAGTCCAAAACCTCTGAGCAAGTGAATTATGGGTTGTGCAAGTCTCCCAGTTTATGAAGAGGTAGTTAGTCACCCCTAAGTAAGGTGTTAGGCTGGGTTCCTATTAGATGACCGAAGACACATTCTTTCAAATGCGTCTTGGTCGAACTTGAAAAGATGAAATGGCAAAATGACGAAGTGGCAAAAAGCAAATTCTTTCCCTTGGAAAGAAATCGCTTGGCCACGTCCGTTACTTTGCCGTTTTCATCACTGTAGTGCAATCTCGGAGTTGGTATATTTAAGTAGGGGGGTGAGGGGCACAGCCCCCCACGTCGGGGGTGTGGGGGGTGAAACCCCCCCACTTTATGTTATGCTTTAAGTGTTTTCTTTTTTGGGAACAGTGACTTTTTTCCCTTGGAAAAAAATTGCTGTTCTAAGCGTTCGAGTTTGTAAGCTTTTGTTTACATGGGGTCGATAAATCATCATTCGCTTTTCTAAACATTTGATGATTTAATATAGACCCGTTAGGCTGAATGTTAAGAGATTCCAATAGGTTTAGTTAGCAGGTGAGGTTTTCCAGACTCATGGTAGGGCATTTGTAGCTAACAAGAATGTGATAGGGGGTCACACCTATGGTTAGTTGGGCATGGAACAACTCAAGCGAGTCATGTTTTTGCACCAGTATAGCAGTGTATTTGTCCTTTATGAACTCTGAGACACCTCTTTCTTTTGTTTATTCCTGAGCTGAGGAGGATCAACATGTATAAAAGGCATTGTGACATTTGATAACTGGGGTGCTTTCTGTGGTTCTGAACCATGATTCTGTGACTGCACATGTCTGCGTTCTCCAGGGTGAGGAGTGCTTCCATGGAGTGCAGCTTTTTATTTAAACTCCTAGCATTGAGCAGCAGTAGCTTTAGATAGCCATGAGTGATTTTTGTTATGTTGAAGGGTTTAACAACTTGGCACAGCCTTAAAAAGGCACTACGGGGACAGATAAAGTTTTTCCAAGTATCCGGAAGCCAAGAGGTAACAAGTGCAAACCATCTTTGGCAAAGCATAGTAGTTTGTCAATCATGTCTCTCCAGGCTGTCAGATATCAGATCCTCTTGTTGCGACAGAAGAAACTAAGCCAATTGTTGAAGTCATTCATTTTTTGCTGGTACTGTGACATCATCATTGGTGAAGGTAGGATGCTACTCAAGGCTAGATTCATACCCGAGTTGGACACATATTCAGAGAGATCCATCATATCTGTCTTCATATAGTCCAATGAGGTATGTCTTAGGTCATTTATGCCCACATGGACTATGACTGTTTCAAACCGGTACTTGTGGTTTAAAGACCTAAGTGCTTGTGTGATCTGGCTGATCCTACCTCCAGACAAACAGCTCACTGTGATCTTCTTGTTTAGCCTGGTAAGGTGGACATCAGTATGTCTTACAATGGAATCCACAGTAACTAGAATGTTTGGCTATATGGTGTGTTGCCTTATGGGCTTGGAAGCAGGGCTGCTAGGATTTTCAGAGTTATATGTTGTGTGAGGTGCTGTCTTTTTTGAATGTGCACAGGGCCACTGAGAGATGTTTTTAGAAGGTCTTGGAGATTTGGGTAGATTACAAGTGAGTACCTCCACATATGTGGATTTATTTGTTTGTTCGTTAGTGTTAGTAGTGAGTGTTTTGGGTGTAAAGCTAACAACCTGGTTTGCATTTTTTGTGTGTGTACATGAGAGCTTTGCCTCCAGTGACATTGAGTATCAACATCTGTCGCACACTGTGTTTGTCTGTTCTAAAATCAAATGGTTGTCAGTGAACGAGGCAGTTACTACACTGTCTCAGAATGCCGATATTCACCAGGTCAGAAACAGAGATGACAGGGAAATGCCTATCCATTATAACAGATCCTTGTCAGATGGGAAGGAGTAGGGGAGAGTCACTTAAAGCTCTAAGTGAGAGTGTTTAGTAGAGCACTATTAGATGACCTGCAGTGATGCTATCATCTGCAGAAACTGGCATCTCTTCAAGCAGCTGTGAACAGTGGAAGACTATTGAGAGTATTTCCTATAGAGTTTTTTAAACTACATAGGTTTGTTTATATATAAGGCACGGGTAACCTTGTTTGTGTGTTGTGCAACCACAGTGCTTTTATACCAGCAGGATGAAAGACTTTTACACAGTTAAGCCCTTAGACCATTCAGATAAACACACAATAAGCCTTCCAGCAGCAGTTCCCAACTTGGATAAGTTGAACCAGACCTCGGCTCCCAGTAGAGTGCAGAAAAACCCTCTTAATGTAAAACTAACTCGTTTTGCACTCAAGTGCAGTAACAAATACTTTACAACAAAAGGCAGAATTCCTACACTATCAATAATCCATAGAAATAAGTTCACAAACCTTGAGAAATATTCACATATACAGAAAAAAAGCCACAAATGCAGGAGAACTTTTACAAACACAGAAAAGTTTTGAAAAACTTAGAAATATTTTGGCAAACTCAGAACAGCTTTTGCAGTATCAAAAGAGATTAGGAAATATCATAATGCTGTTAAAACATCTTAAGAGCATTACAGTAACAAATAAATAGCATTTCTTTAACAAGTACAGGCTGAAAAACAGAGATAAATTCAACAAAATCAATAAATGCAACACAGAAGTATTAAATAGCACCAAGGTAGTTAGAGCAAGTAAAAAATGTCTATATCAGCTTTGTAGGTCCAGGTGGTTTTAGAATCAATCCAAGTCTTGTAGTCAGAGGTGCCCAAGTCAGGCACAGGGAAGCTCTGAATAAATGAGCACAGTCTCACAAAAAACGTAAGGCTTTTATACCAGCAGGATGAAAGACTTTTACACAGTTAAACCCTTGTGTCAATCAGATAAACACACGATAAGCCTTCCACCAGCATTTACTAACGTAAATGGATCGACTCAGCCCTTTGCCCTCACCAGAGGGCAAAAAAAAAAAAACTCAATGTAAAACAAACTGGTTTTGAGCTCAAGTGCAGTAACAAATGCTGTACAACAAAAGGCAAAAATCCTGCACTATCAGGAACCCTTGGAAATAAGTTCACAAACCCTGAGAAATGTTCACAAGTACAGAAAAAAGACCACAAACATGGGAGAACTTCTACAAACACAGAGAACCTTTTTCAATATTTTGGCAGACTCAGGCTATAGCTCTACTTGATCCCACTGCTGTTAAGAATCTACTCTTTCTGATAAGAATGGAAAAATTATTGATAGGTATGGGAAAAAGGTATACACTTCTCCCACTTTGATTTTCAGAGTTTTGATTTGTCAGGCTCATATGTTAAAGTTCTGACTAATTGTGAAATTATGAGAAATTATTTAGTTGCAGTTTATTCTTATGAGGAAAAATCTGCTTTAAATAACTTAGTTTCTTCTGTTGCATGGGACACTACTCAATGTGTGTATAACTCTGTTGATATTTTTTCCAGGGCTTTAGCCACTGGTACTATATTGAGCAGGTTTGCATGGCTGCATTCTCTGAACCTCTCAGATGATATTAAAAATTAGATTTTAAATTCACCCTCGGATAGAGATTTAGTGTATGGCCCCTCTACTGCAGAGATGATCAAAAAGTGTGACAAAAGGGGCAAGCTGGTCCATGGAATCTCCTAAGATTTTCATCCCTCATTTTCCAGATTTTCTAAAGGATTTTCTGTCTCCTAATCCAATTTTGACAATAAGCACAATAAACAGTCTCAACAAAATACAGGTAAACAGACATTTAAGAAAAAAATGCCAAGGGGTTTCCAAAATAACTCTCAAACCTCCCAAAACCATGGAAAGTCCAACAAGTCTGAATGACTACTCAAGACATTGTGACCCCTTTTTCCCTGACCCTTTTATCTTCCAGAAAGTCTGAATCTCCATTTTCCTGTTTGGCAATAGATAGTTTCAGAAAAATGGGTTCAGAAAATAATTCATCAAGATTACAGATGGCAATGGGAGGAAATTCTTTCTTTCCAAGTATCATTCCTCATCCTCCAGATCAGACTGTTTTGTTTCCACCATTTCTTCCTCACATGCTGTTCCAAGGAGTGATATCACCAGATACTGTTTGTAGTCAGTGTTGCAGTATTAATCCTTGAGATGTTCTGCCATGCAGAAGCCCATGACCAGTCTGATTTTCAGAGTTTTAGCATTATCCAAGCCAGCAGATGTTTTTTGATCAATGTCCGGATGTCGGTATAAGAAAGGTGTCTGTTAGCACCATCTTCGGTTCTTTCTATCTGTGCAGTGTGATGTATGTGCCAAAGTTCACGATGCTTATGCTGCAAAATCGTTTGGACCTGACTTTCCAGGATGCCTCCAGGGTTTCAGTTGACCTAAAGGATGCCTACCTTCATGTGTCTATAGGTCTCAGCTACAGAAAATCCTTATGGTTCATAGCCTTAGGTTTTCACGTCCAGTTTTGTGCTGTACCATTTGGGCTTTCTACTGCCCCAAGAGCACAAAACCAAGTTCTATCCGTGCTCTCTATCAGGGCAATTCAACCTGTTCCTGCGGAACAATTAGGTCAAGGATTCTATTCCAGACTTTTCCTGGTACCCAGAAAAGAGGGCTTTTGGTGCCCAATCCTAGATCTTTCAATTCTCAACACCTTCCTGGTGGTACCAAAATTCAAAATGCTCACCCTGCAGCAGCTTCTATCTATGCTAGCCAAAGATGCCAGGTTTGTCACCCTAGACTTAAAAGAAGCTTATCTTCACATACCTATTTGGGAGTCATGCAGGAAATATCTACATTTCAGGGCCGGATCTATGCAGTATCAGTTCTCTGCACTTCCCTTTGGCTTAGAAGATTGTATTCATGGGAGCAAGCTTGGACACAGCATCCCAGATGGCATTCCTCACTTCAGAAAAACAAGCCTACCTAACAGACTATTTTACTCAAATGGCCACCGTAACCCAGCTATCTGCAAGGTAAATCCTGCAGGCCCCAGGGTTCATGGCCTCATGTATCCTACTTATTCCATATACCAGACTGCATATGAGGAAACTTCAATGGTATTTAAAAAGTCTTTGATGCCAACATTCTCAGGACCTGGAAACTGTCATTCCTATCATACTCTGTCTAAGGACAGAGTTTCTTTGGTGGGCAGCTGCGTGCAACCACAACAAAGGACTGCCCTTTACTCAACCCCACGGCCACCCAGACCCTAACCACAAATGCATCAGACTATGCCTGGGGAGCACACATGGACAGCAAGTGCATTCAGGACCACTGGAGCCCAAGTCAAATTCATCTGCACATCAACCAAAAAGAGATGCTAGCTGTGCAAGCTCTGACAGCTTTCAGATCCCTACTCTCACCAGGACACCTGCTAGTAAAAACAGACAACACCACAGTTATGTGGTACATCAACAAGCAGGGGGGAACCCACTCTTACCCCCCCCCCCGCAGGCTAGCCATGGCCCTGTGCAACACAGCTTTGAACATGCAAGTTCATCTGCAAGTTCAATTCCTGCCAGGCAAACAAACTTCACTGACAGACGACTTAAGCAGAAATCTCCTAGACCCACACGAGTGGCAATTAGAGCCCAGCACTTTCAACCTTCTGATTCAGAAATGGGGGACAACAGAGGTGGATCTCTTTGCCTCCCCCTGCAACCACCAGCTCAGCAAATTCTGCACCAAGAACCCTCACAGCAGGGCCTGGAAAATGGATGCCCTATCTTTTCAGTGGGTAAATCTCTCAATCTATGCCTTTCCCCCTCTGCCCCTTCTCTCAAGAGTATTACTCAAGATAAGACAGGACAGACCAAGGACAACTCTGATTGCCCCGGACTGGCCACGCCAGTACTGGTACCCACTCCTGCGCAGCCTATCCCAGGTGCCACAATGGCACCTACACCAGAACCCAACCCTGCTTTGTCTGCAGGGGGGACAAATTTTGCATCCGCAACTGCAAACCCTAAATCTTGCAACCTGACTTATTCCTTGAATTCTCCCCCAGTAACCCTAAGCAAGCAGGTGTGGACATAATTCTTGAAGCCAGAAGACTCAGTACAAGAAAATCCAATGTTGATAAGTGGAAAAGGTACTGCTCCTGGATTCAAGCTAAAGGAGAGGACACAACTCTGCCCTCCCTGCCTCTAATCCTGGATTACTTAGCAGATCTACTCCACAAAGGCCTGTCCTACTCCTCCAGTAAGATACATGCCTCTGCCATTTCGGCTCATTACAACACTGAGCCATCTCTCTTCTCGCACCCTCTTATCAATCAGATCCTGAGAGGGGCCGCCAAGGAGAGCACCTACCCCTGCTTGGGTCCTTAGCTTTGTACTGCAAACGCTCACGCTTCCCCCCTTTGAACCTGCAGCATCAGCAGAGTTAAAATTCCTCTCTTGGAAAACAGCCTTGCTTCTGGCCATCACTTCAGCTAGAAGAGTGTCTGAGCTACAACCACTTATGGCTGTGGAAACCTTCATTATTTTCCATGCTGACAGGGTTTCCCTCCAGACTAACCCTTCCTTTATGCCTAAAGTAGTGTCCAGTGTAGCTCTCAAACAATCCATCCATTTGCCAACTTTCTTCCCTAATCCTCAAAATAAAAGGGAAAGCATCCTGCACTCCTTGGACGTGCACAGACAACTCAGATTCTACCTTGATAGGACTAAGCCCTTCAGGAAATCCAACCAGTTACTAGTCAGCTTTGGAACAGGGGCAGATGGCAAGGCCACTGCAAAACAAACAATTTCCAAATGGATAGCACACTGCTTCCATTTCTGCTACAAGCACCATGGGAAACCAACCCCTCAGGGGATCAGAACACATTCCACTAGGGCAACTTCTACATCTACAGCATTTCTCAGTGGAGTCCCTACCAGGGACATCCTGGAAGCTGTTACCTGGAGTTTTGTACACACCTTCACCAAGCATTACCACCTGCCTATCTTTTCCAAATTCAAGGCAGGTTTTGCAACTGCAGTCCTGCAAGGCATACTAACCAGCCCTAATTCTTCTTGACTGCCTCCACCCTTCTTCAACTTTGGGAATCTACCCAAGTGTGATGACTGCAACAGTGAAACACAAAGAACATAGTACAGTTGCGTACACTTATCATAAATGTAGATGTGTGAGTGTATTCACTGTTGCAGTCCTAGTTTCCCTCCCTCCAGCCCCCTGTTTTTTCTCTCTCTCTCCTCTCTATGGCTATTACTCACCCCTTTCAGGGGTATTGGTATGTACTTTTTACTGGTGGTGTGCTCCCCACCATAACTTAGGTCCCTGTTTGGGGGGGCTCCTGACATTTGGGGCAATAAAAACTGATGTAGTGGCGTCGGCTGCCTGTTTTTATACCTCTGATGACCTGACGTCAGACCTGGAGCGACAGCATCTGACGCAGAAATACTAAGTCTCTGGTATTCAGGCCGACTGAGGGCTACCGGCTGGCAGATACCCAAGTGTGATGACTGCAACAGTGAATACACTTGGACATCTACATTTATGGTAAGTGTACACAACTGTACTTTTCTTCTCATCTCCATTTGAACCTATGTCATATTTTTAAAGATGCTTGTTTTAATGAAAACCCTTAAACAAAAAAACTAAATACATTTTCAGAATATGCCATCCTGTCAACTTAGAGCAAATACACACAAAACTAAATGAAGTTTAACCGTCGAGTTTGGAAGAATAACCCAAATCAACAACTGCACCCACAGACATTACCTAACCTAATGCTGAGGTTATCCATGCTAAAGCATGTTGCATCTTCTGTTCTCACTTACTCGGATTTCTGACTGTTCCTTTCCTATCTTGATTCCACTCTCAGATGTGAAAAACAGCTTATGTGCTTTTAGAAAAAAAATAATCTTTAGCCCTAAGGGAAAAATACTGGCTACCTTTAAAATAAAAACTAAATTGTGCAGTGTGCTATTAAATGCATTAAAGTTCAAGCTGCTAGTGGACTACTATCTTTTATTCACTTCCCATAATTTATTTTTCACTAAACTTTTTATCATTGTACCTTTAAAAGTTGCATTTCCCTCAGCAAGTAATGCTCAGAACCTTTCACCCACAGAATACTCATCTCTCTGTATAAGTAGTCAGCAATGAGAAAAAGCAGCTATCTTTGCAGATGCCTGAAGGACTCTTTGTAAATGTCATTTAGAACAGAATGTCCAACTCATTTCCGCTGCAGACTTCTTGACTCACATTGAGAACTTTTGCTAATTGAAAAAAACAAGCTAGTATCTTTGTAGGTGCAAGGAGCTTAGCATTTTGTTACAGATCATTTTGTCATATATTTTTAAGCCTACTTTCTTACAAAAACAGTAGTTTATAGCTTAAGCTCAAGGCATTAATTTAGACATTCATTCTTGTAAAAATAAGAGGAATTATCTTAATTCTATGTATAGTATAATCATTGCACTTTACAACCCACCCCCACGCCAGCAGCCCAAGATCACTGCATATTAACTTGCTCTTCCTTTATGCTCGGTGATTCTTTTCTTGTTAAACTGTAAAGCCTATGTTTCTTACCACTGAAAAGTACTTGTTTACGTTAATATCCGTGACACCTATAACAGTCAATGAAAAGACTCCCCTACATTTTAAAATACCCCTGTTACATTCAAAATTCTCTTTGATTGTTAAGGAATAATTTTCTGGAGATAGCTGGATACAGCGGCTTGAATCTCACATCTGCCTCTCAACATTCCCCAATTGCTGGGATAAATTTGCTTCTCTTCTGCCTGGTGCACTGTGAATAATCATTGTCCACAAACACTTTGCTTCCTCCAATTTTTAATGCTTTTACCTTTTGCCACAGTTTGTCTGGATCAACTATTTATGGTTGTATGATTGGATGTTTAATAATATAGGTCTTGACTGCTTTTTCATGGCCAGATTTGGAGCAAACACTTGATATGCCCTTTTAATTAACAAATCCTACTATGGAATACCATTCCAGTTGCTTATTTGATAGACAAAAGAATTCTGATGCTACATCTAGAAAATTACCTCCAAAACATAGCCTGTGCGTCTAAGAAAGGTCTGACTTAACCTCCGAAGAACAGGTAATTGTGTCTCCAGATTCACCTCCCTGAATCCCCCCCCCAAAAAATAATAATCTCTGCATTATCTTTCAGAAGGCAGAATAGCTGCCATTTAAACAAAGGAGCACTGTAATCATAGCCTCCTCATCTATAAATTCTTAAACATACAAACTTTCCCCTTTTTTGATAGTAGATTAACTAAAATGTACAATTTCTATAGCCTAAGAACACAGTTCCATGAAGTGTTCTGCTTTAGGGTTGCCACCTTTCTCTCTGGTGAAAACTGGAGATAAACTGCACCCTTTGCACTACTCATAGCCCTACCTCTGCCCAACCATTTCCCAAGCCACTTTTCCACCCATTGTATGCATCATCGAGTATGTCAGTATAAGGTGGAACACCTTATTTTGTCTTTTTCCCTGCTTTTAGGTGGTTTCATGGTACTTTGCACTGTATTAGCAATGCTTTTCATATAAAAAGTTAATATGAGGCTGTATTTTTGCAAACTCTGGTATTCTGTTTGTTCAGATCAACAGAATATCAAAGATTGTAATGTGCTTTCTGGACTACTGGCCTATCATTATGATTTCTGAATAGACTAGAAAATACTGGATAGGTGGCAATGCTACCCTGCTTACTTATCCCATAAAAAATAGACTGAGGTACTAACCACAGTTTCTTAACACCAGCGCCCCACATATGGGGTCCTTTCACAAAATATATAATCACTCCCTTCCTACCAAGTCTTCAGCAACCAATTAAAAAAAATCATTTGATTCATGAATTCCATTGTGAATGTTAAGCAGTAGATATTAACACTAAAACCATTCTCTTCCCTTTAGGCTTTCATTTCCTTCATACTGTTCTCTGTCATTGTACTCATGAAATCTCACCTGATGCCCTCCTTTCCCAACTTCCCACCTTCCTGTTCCACTACCGTAGCTTTTTCCTTCTCTTCTGCCTCCCCTGCCTTTCCCTTTCACCTAATTGTATAAACTGCACGAGCTGAAGATTTATTGTGTACACTGCATTTGAGACAGTTATATAACTTGTCTTACAGTTTAAGTGCTTTGTGCTAGTAGATGGTTTGAGAAACATTCTTAACTAGTCTTGATTATGCCTGCATTCATTTTGTAAGTGTCATCTTTTATCTTTTGTATGTTGTGTTCTGTGTGGCTGAACCTAAAAATGATCTGCTGGGAATCAGTGTTCTACATTAGTTAACAAATTAAAATAAATAAATAAAACATTGGTGCATGACTGGAATGATCCATTCATATTTTGAGATGCAATATAGATGTGGGGTCTTCAGTAAATGGTCCTGTTTGCCATGCATTATAGGTTTATAGGTGTGTACTAGGCTAATGGCCCTGGGGCCTTTACAAGTTTAGCCATAGGATTACCCTGGCATAGTGCCACCCAACCTTAGTTCCCAGTGCCTATGTCGTGTAGAGCCACTGGAGTTATCCCCAGGGTGAATTTTCTGTTTCCCATTCACTCATCAAGATTTCTCTTGAAGAGGGTCAACGAGGTGCTCTGCTTGACATGTATGGGAAGTCTATTCTATAGCATGGGGAGCCTCTGGGTTATGAGCCTGTCCCTCCAGCATGTTCTGTTAATTGTGGTAATGAGGCTGAGATCTCTGAAGTGTGTGGTGTGGAGGGATTGGGATTTCTTTAGATGTAGCATTTCTAACAGAGCTGGGTCAGACATGGCTTTGTAAGTCAAGCAGAGATCGCCCCTAAGTAGGCGATATGAGACGGAGAAGAGTTGGAGTTTTTTGAGTCTGTCCATACAGGACAAGTGTTTAAGGCCTAGGGTCCTCTTTATGAGGTACTTTTGTGGCCTCTCCAGTTGTTCCAGGTGTCTAGTGAGGTATATGCCAAATGGAGCATTGTACTCGATGATTGGCCTAATGAGGGAAAAGTAGAGGGAGACAATGACCTCTTTCTTCCTGGATGCAAAACCCTTAGTAATGAGATGTGCCACATAGAAAGACTTTCTGACCACAGTGGCAATGTGGTGATCAAAAGAGAGGTTGCTGTCAACCTGTGTTCCCAGATCTCTTATAATGCCTTCTGTGTTCAGTGGACTATCATCGATGTGGTAATTCATGGGAACCGGGTTTTTCCCAAAGGGGATGACAACACATTTTCTAGCATTGATCTTAAGACCATGGTTCTGACACCAGTCGTTGGTCTTATTGAGGCCATTTTGTAGGATGTCAACATCACTTGGGGAGTTAATAATAGCTCCCAACTTGCAATCGTCTGCAAACTTTGTCAGCCAGAGTCCCTTCATATTGCCTTGGACTTCAGAGAAGTAGATACCAAACAGGAGAGGACCCAGAACTGAACCCTGTGGGACTCCACTCGTGACTAGTCTGCAGTCCGACTTGGAGTCAGCTACTTTCACACTGTGGGTTCTATCTGTGAGCCAGTTTGTAACCCACCTAGTGATATAGGGGTTGATGCCAAGCTTAGTGAGTTTTTCTATGATTCCTGAGTGAGGAATGGTATCAAAAGCCTTGGCCAGATCAAAGTAGGCTGTATGAACCACCTTGCCGTCATCCACAGCTCTGGTCACTGACTCAAAGAAGTCAACCAAGTTGAGCAGGCAGGATCTACCTTTCACAAAACCAAACTGTATGGGATCCAGAGTTTGGGGATTCCCTATATCCTTGTTTATTAGGTCCATGATGATGCATCCCATAGCTTTGCATATCAGACTCGTCAGGCTAAAGGGTCTGTAGTTGCGCCTCCTTTGTGGAGAGGGATGATTGTAGCAGTGTACCATTCGGTAGGGACAAAGCCTGAGCTGATGCTGTGATTGAACAGGGCACACAGGTGAGGTGCCAGTCCACTCTGTAGTTCATGTAGAACACAACCGGGGATATTGTCAGGTCCCATAGAAGCTGTATTCTTGGCCTTGGACAGTGCTGTTTTAACCTGTGCAGCAGTAATACTGGGTGTTTGGCAATCTACTGGTATTGTGATTGGTCCTTTGGGGGGGGGGGTAACGTTAGCATTGAATCTGTCGGCCAGTATACTGGCAATATCTGTTGGCTCAGTATAGGAGGTACCATTGTGCAATAGATCAGAGCAAATCTGGATATTGCCTTGGAGATTCTTTACATAACTATAGAAGGCCTTGTGGTTGTCTTTACTATCTGCTGCAATTTTGTTTTCATAGCTAGCTTTAGAGGATTTGATGAGGTATCGCAACTTTTTGTTGAGGCTGATAAGGGAGTTTTTCCAGTCTTGGGACTTCACCTTATTCAGCATCAGTTTCCTCCTTCTGTTGTAGAGTTTGTTTATGGCAGGGGACCACCAGATTGGCTTCCTTTTTTTGGAGGAGTGGGTCTTGGTTCTATTGGGTATGGTGAGATCCATGCATTTGTGTACGTGTTCGTACAGTGCATTGGTGTATGATTTTTGGGGTCACGCAACTATTCTCCATTTGCATGGGTGCCATGAAGTTAGCCACCTCTGTTTTTAGGACTCCAAAGGTAGCTTTGGAGAAGTTTTTCATGGTGGTTACCTTTGTGGGGGTGGGAGGGATGTGGATTTCCAAGGTGATTAGTTTGTAGTCGGATCTAACCAGGGAAGAGGTGACTACTGGTGTAGAGCAACGGTCGCCCATGTTAGTAATGATCAGGTCAAGAATGTTGCTACATCTAGTGGGGGTAAGAAATAGCTGGTCCAAGGCATTGGAATTAATGAACTCCAGGAAACATTGGGTAAGTGTATTGGTACATGAGTAGTTTACCCAGTTAATGGAGGGGTAGTTGAAGTCACCTAGTAAGAGAGTGTTAGGTTGGACCCTAATATTCTCCAGGGTGTTTAGGAATGTGCAGTGCAAGTCTTGGGGCATGGTTGGGGACCTATAGCAGGCTACGACCTGAATCACTGTCTTACCCAATGTTGGCTGCATCTGAAGTATCTTTGATGTGTTATGTTGGGCTGCCAGTCTGGAAGTGTGCACATCCTTTATGAATATGGAAACACCACCGCCCTTGGAGCTTCGGTCCAAGTTCTGGGGCCAAAAGATGTGGAATGAGTTATAGCTGGTGGTGCAGGGGTGCTTTCTGCTGCCTTGAACCAGGTCTCTAGCACAAATCTCGATGTTCTCCATTTTAAGGAGTGCTTCAAGTGAGTACATTTTGAGATTTAGACTTCTAGCGTTGAGCAGCATAACCCTCAGATTGCATTTGTTTGTAGCTGTATGGTGGTAACTTGGTCTTTGGAATACCGCCTAAAAAAGGCACTATAGGGGTGGCAAGAGTCTTGGCCAGTATCCCTGAAGCCGAGGGGTGATAGATGCAGGCCATCTCTGGCAAAGCATCAAGAACTGTCAATCATGTCATCCCAGCCAGACAAATACTGGATCCCCTTAGAATGACATCAGAAAGTTAGCAAATTGTTGAAATCAATCATTTTCTGCTTGTACTGTGGTATCATTCTGGGTGATGGTAGGATACTGCTCAGGGCTAGGGTCATACCCGCCTGGGCAACATAATCCGAGAGCTCCTCCATGTTTCTTTTCATGTAGTCCTGGGAGGTACTTCTCAGGTCATTCACACCCACATGTACAATGACAAAATCATATCTGTACCTGTTGTTGAGGGACCTGAGTGCATGTGTTATGTGGTGGATCCTGGCACCCGAAACAGCTGTTACTCCTTATTCAGCCTAGTGAATGGGACATCAGTGTGCCTCACTATCGAGTCACCTATGTCTAGTGTGTTGGGCATGCTGTATTGCCTTAGAGGCCTTGTTTGAGTGGCACACTGTTTAGGGGAGTTATGTGTCTCGTAATTAGTGTTGTGTTATGGTGGTCGAGTGCGTTTCTGCCTTGGAGGACTCTGCTGCTTGGGTAGATTTTTATTGACAGTCTCTGCAAAGGTGGGTGTGTGGTTTGTGTTTTTATATGAAGGCAGTGCTGGTGTGTGATCTGAAGGGCTATGTGTTCCATGTGGTGTGGTGCAAGTGTTGACCTTTTCCTCTTGACCAGCTATTCCGGTCTTGGCTGGAGAGTGCGTGGCTTCCAGTTTGGATATATAAGTGCATCTCTCGCACGTCTGAGTGTTGGAAAATAAGAGGAGAGGGTTGTCGGTGTACATGAGGCAATTGTTACATTGCCTCAGGATGCCCAAGTTCACCAGGTTAATAGGCGAAAGCACAGGGAACTGACCTTTAAACATGCCTGGAGGGGGTGGGCATTGATAATAAGTGCTGGATCTGTTTCCTTGTAGAACATTTAGTCCTGGCAGCACTTTTGCGTGCTACAATAATTGCTACAAGAAGTCTGGTAAAGTGCTAGACTGATAAGCTAGTATAAGTGCAGGAGAGGAGAGAACTAGTAGATCTAAGGAAAAAACTGAAGAGCAGTCTCTGGCACTGCTCAGAAGCTTACAAACAGTCCTGGATATAGCAAGTATGTATCTGGACTAGACTAGTTACAAGAAAGGTGGGAAACAAGTGCAAAAGTGGGCTTTTAACCCAGAAAGTTAAGAGAGATGGAAAAACTGTCCAAGCAGCCAAAAACCTACAATTTTGGGGCCAGGAACCACTCATTTTGTGGTAGATAGGATACCTAGTGCTTATCACTCCCACTGATAAGCTAGAAGGCTTTCCACCAACACAGAAAGGCTTGGGGGGCTCAGAAGCTTACAAACAGTATTGGACACAGCAAGTCTGTATATGGACTAGTTACAGGAAAGGGGAAAACAAGTGCAAACACAGGCTTTTAAGCCAGAAAGTTGAAAAAGATGGAAGAAACTGCCCAAAAAGCCAATAAGCCACAATATCCGGGCCAGAAACCACTCCTTTTGTGGTAGATAGGCTACCTAGTGCTTACCACTTCCACTGATAAGCTAGAAGGCTTCCCTGCAACACAGAAAGGCTTGGGGGGGGGAGGGCTCAGAAGCTTACAAACAGTCCTGGATACAACAAATTTGTATCTGGACTAGACTAGTTACAGGAAAGGAGGGAAACAAGTGCAAATGCGGGCTTTTAAATCAGAAAGTTGAGAGAGATGGAAAAACTGCCCAAACGGCCAATAAATACAAATTCTGGGCCAGAAACCACTCCTTATGTGGTAGATAGGCTGCCTAGTGCTTACCACTCCCACTGATAAGCTGAAAGGCTTCCCTCCAACACAGAAAGGTTTGGGGGGCTCAGGAGCTAATAGACAGTCCCGGATATAGCAGATCTGTATCTGGACTAGACTAGTTAAAGGAAAGGAGGGGAAACAAGTACAAATGCCGGCTTTTAAATCAGGAAGTTGAGAGAGATGGAAAAACTGCCCAAACGATCAATAACTACAATTGCTGGACAAGAAACCACTCCTTATGTGGTAAATAGGCTACCTAGTGCTTACCACTCCCACTGATAAGCTAGAAGGCTTCCCTCCTACACAGAAAGGCTTGGGGGGCTCAGGAGCTTACAGATAGTCCTGTGTACAGTAAATCTGTATCTGGACTAGACTAGTCACCGGAAAGGGGGGAAACAAGTGCAAATGCGGGCTTTTAAATCAGAAAGTTGAGAGACATGGAAGAATTGCCCAAATGGCCAATAACTACAATTTCTGGGTCAGAAACCACTCTTTATGTGGTAGATAGGTTACCTAATGCTTACCACTCCCACTGATAAAGTAGCAGGCTTCCCTCCAACACAGACAGGCTTGGGGGGCTCAGGAGCTTACAAACAGTCCTGGATGCAGCAAATCTGTATCTGGACTAGACTGCTTACAGGAAATGGAGAAACAAGCTTAGATTTTTTTTTAAAGTTAAGTGGAAAAGGAGAAAGCTGGGATAGAAGACAATTCAAGGTTAGGAATCTAAGTGGGTTGGCCTTCTCAAATGTCCTCTCTCTATTAGATAGAATGAACTAATGACACTGGACTGGGAAGAATGTCCCAGATCAAATATACAGTATGGGCAGGCAACCGCAAAGCCACCAAGTATAAAAAACACAACAATAGGGAGGGTGGTGGGAAACTATTACAGCTACTAGCTGTAGCCACTAAATGAAAGTTTTAAACAGATAAAGGAACAAGGAGACTCTAGTGAATGCTTTTAACTGCAAACAAATTAGTTATATGATACCTGACTAGAACACAGAAACCTCAAAAAATGCACAGAACGGCACAGATAGAGCACTCACAAAAAGAAAATACAACTCTCAGTATGAAAAAGCAGTTTACAGTTAAGTAATTCAGTAAACATGCAATTAGAGTAATGAAACAGTATCTAGCAATGAGAAATACAGTATCTAGCAATGAGAAATATAGTTAAAACAGTATAAAACAGTACATAAATGCAGTGAAACAGTAAACAAGTTTTATAACAGTGTAAAATGTAGTAGATTAACTGAATAGCACAATTATAGTCAGATCAACATTTTTGCTTATTCCCTAATGACACAAGTTTGGAAGGCATATGATATGATGTTGTCCATTTCATTCTTTCTCACTGATGGGTTATGGATCCGATCCTCAGATCCGACTTGACCACATTTTCCAAACTTCAAATCCTAATCTGGAGCTTCTCCCTCTTCCTATAATGTACCACACTACCTCTAACTCTTTAGATCTTGTTTGCCACCTAAAAGGCAAGACAGAGAATCCTTTTTATCAAGCTATAAGGTAGTTTGTTGGTCTCTTCTCTATTCTCTGTATTGCAGTTTGTTTATCCAAGCTGTAGTTTCTCTTTGGTTCCTTTTCTTCCTCCCTCAAATGTTGGATGGTACGTTGTTGCTGTTTTGTGCTAGTTGGCTCCTCCCTGTTGCAGTCCATGGTCTCAGGGCTGGCTCCTTGTCTGTTTTTCCTTGCATGGTAGTGTTTCTTTCCCATGGAATGGATTTTTCTTTCCCTTTTTCTTCATTTTGTTTTTAACCTCGGAGATATGACCATTCTGTCTCTGGTGATTAATGCCTTACAATAAGACACTGCTCCTTTCATTTTTGTCTGTAAATATTTAACTTATTTTTTGTTGTGTTTCTTCTGATTGGTTGTTTTGGGTTTCTGTGGTCTCCACGTTGGAAGTCACTGAGTTGATTTTCCTGTTTGAGTGTTTCTTTTCTTGCCTTCGTGGGTCTTAGTTCTGACTTTTTTGTGGAGGTCGTCAAAGTTAATCTTTGGTTGCCAATGTACTTATTTTTCTTCAACTCCATCTGTATGGATTTTTGCTTCTCTGGTGTTTTTCTGGCAAATCATTGAGGTTGAGTTTTCAAAACAGTGGTAGACACTTGAGTTTTCAGACTTCATACCCTTCGGTAAAACTATACTAATGTAAAACTTGTTATTCTAGCATTTTTCTAGTTTGTAAAGGTAATTTTAGTGACTTCCACAGATTTCTGGCTGTTGTCTGGGACAGGACACGGGTGACAGCTTTGAGGAAAGATTGTCTTTCCTCGTGGCTTTTTTGGACCCCTCTCTCAGAGCGACTAATCTTGTTATTCCAGAGTTACAGTTGCTGGGCAATGTTGGCTTTTGGGCTGTACAGTGCTAATAAAAATAATAATAGTAATATATGAACTGAGATGATGCTTGGATGTGCAGCTTCATCTGCTTGGTACATGTCTCTCGGCCTTCCACTTCTAAAAGGCATTTGTTGTGGAACAAATGGCCAAGATGTGGAACTCTTACTGGGAACTTGCTGGCAACTTCTTCTAGGAGGCTCACAGGATGGTTAAAGTGTGCTGTTTTGTACTTATAAGACATTCATTCTGATGCTATAATATGATTTAGTTAAAAAAAAAATCTCCTAGCACTGAATGTGTGCTTTATGCTTTCATTGGTAAACTTTGATGAACATCAACATTTTAAGATTCCAAATGAGGAACGTTCCTCGTATTGAGGTATACTTGAAAGGTATGGCTGGAGGTGCAGGCTTCAGTGCTTGGTCTTCTGCACCTTGGAGCCTTGCTATCCTGTTTTTCTTTGGGACTCAACCTCCTGTAAAAAAGAAACAGTAATATGATTTAATTTATGTGGACAAGCATCTTGGACCTAATTCTTTGGATCCGCGGCTGCTAGGGCTTCTGTCAGATCGCTTGTCTTCGGATCCGACAACTGTGTTCCCTGAGATGTTTCCACTTGCCTGGTTATCATCATCAGACGCTAGGTCTCAAATCCAACAGTCTGTGCAGTTTTTGGATCCACTTTCTTCAGATCTGCAGCTACTGGATCCGGTACATTCGGATCCGGAACTGTTGAACGAATGCGTTTCTGTCCTAGGGTCTGAAACTCGAGGAACCTACATGGGTTACAGAAACAGCTGAACTGTCCTCAGATCTGGTGGCTTCGGATCCGCAGCTATTAAATGGAGGGTTCTCTCCTCAGATCAAGACAGTGGCATGTCACCCAGAGTAAGCTGAGCTGTTGTTGGGTCCTGTGCCTTCAGATCCCCAGCTGTTGTCTGAGCTTGACTTTTTCAAATCCAAGAATTCTTCAGATCTGATAGTTTAGTTGTTCTTTTCTCTTCCAGCAATACAAATATTAAAAGAAGATAATATATAGATAGTGTAAACACTTACAGGCACTTAAACATCCCAGGTGTTCTCTGTGTGCATGGATATGTGCTTTGAGGGAAACTGGCAGTGGTCTAGTGTATAACCATTGATCTGTCATTTAATATAGCTTGTAGAGGCTAACATTTGTACAGGATGTATTGATGGCCTGCTTATTACCACTCTTCCCCATCTCAGAAATATTTTCCCAATTTCGTTGAGCTTAGGTTGAGAGGTTTGGCTTCCCTTTTCCATTGTGAAGCATACTGGCTTAACATGAGAGTTGGTGTCATAAGTTCTGTGTGCTAGGATTGACAGCTGTCTTCTAGATACTGCCTGGGTGGGTTTTTTTTGTTTTTTTTTATTTATTTGTTTTGTTTTTATATATGTGGGGGTCTTCAGCAGGCATGGAATTCTGGATGGTCCACTCTCTCAAAGCTCCTTGGATATGCTCCCTGAGACTGGTTCCATCTTGTGACCCACTGTACAGTTTAGTTTCGTAGATTTGCATCTGGTCCTTTTCTGCAAACCAGTGCATAACTTCACTATGAAGTCCAAATTTTTCACTCCATAGCACTATAGCCAGCATTTAATTTCCTATTTTTTTGACTGGCGGTCTTAACTGGACACATTGAGAGGGAACTTGTTCTTTCTCTCTGTCTCTCTTCTGCTTTTCTTCGGTAGCCAGTCCCCTTCCTTTTTCCCCCTCTGGAACACAGCAGTCTTGATGGATGTTACAGTAGTGACCTTTCTCACAGTAAGAGAGTTATGATTAACCCCCTCTTCCTCATTTCTCTTACATAGTGAATTCCAGGTTTTGCCTACTGAATTTGCAAATCAAGATTCTCCAGATATGTTGTTAGCTTTAACAAATTGAACCAAAAGTTTTGTAGTGGAACGAAGTGGCCTAGCGTTTTTGTAGTGATGGAAAATGTTTTTAAGGGAGGGCATTTTTTCTGGATGGTTAATAACCTTGAATGCTACAGTAAGTTGATTATATTGAATTAGCCTGGGGAGTTCTAGCCATCCTAAGAGGTTTCGGTTTTGACAATGGTGTGTCCTGTAGGGAGTTCCTGTGGCAAACCTGGAAATTTGATTGTAGCAGCTAGAGAGTTTGCTGAGATCAGTTTTGTTCAAGTTAGTGAGTATTGGCGAGGCATAGAGTAGAGTTGAAAGCAGATGGGTACGGGCAATGGCAGTTCTAGCTAGAGGGGTGAGAAAAGGTTTGTTTTTGTATAGGGAGCCAAGTTTTTTATTAATGGTTTTAATAGTTTGGTTTACATGCATATCATATTTGAGGTTGTTGTCTATTATAACATCCAGGAGTTTGATATACATATCTGGTGAGATTATGGTCCCATTGTTAGATGTTATAGTAAATGAAGGTTGAGAGGATTTGCGAGTAGCGGAGAAGAGCAATAGCATTTTTCAGCTACAACCTGGTCCACTGAATGACAGGACAGATACATTTAAAGAAATGGTGGAAATATTTCCAACTTGTGGCAAGTATTTACACTTTTGCAGACATGTACAGATGTATTAAGTTATTAACACACTTCTGGAAAGTAAAAATGCACACTAAGTATTGTTGAGGTTAAATTAACTTTGTTGCCTAACATCTCAGTTAGCTGCCTTCCAGGGGAATAAAAGATTCAGTAACAGAAAATTAGGATATTATATATTTTCAAGCGCATACAGTTACATTCAGTTAAATTATGAAAAAATAACGTCCAAGATAGTGTAATATATTATTTGCAGCACTTTACTGCACATTTTAGGGGCCATCTTGGATAAAAGTGTAGTGTATGTTTACAAATAGTTAGAGAAAATCCTCCCAGTACAGTATAAAAATGTAATAGATGTCAACTTTTAAAAATAACAAACGAAGCAGATACAAAAAATAACCACAAATGTATTTGAAGAATAAAATGAAAATGTAGCTTACTGAGCTTTTCACAGTTAGTTCCAATATTCTCATAGTCTGTGCAAGATACAGAGTCTGTAGATGTAATTCCACCAAGGTGGGTCTACATTAGAAGAACGAAACTAGTAAATTGTGAACGCTGACAAGATCAAAAATGCCGGACCTTGAACTCGCTATTGTGGGGGGCTGTGCCCCCCCCCCTGCTAAATATATATACCAACTCCGAGATCGCACTACAGTGAGGAAAGGCCAAATATTCCAATCTTCACTGTACTGCGATCTCACAAAAAGGACTTCGAGGTCCGGCATTTTCGATCTTGTCAGCGTTTGCGATTTAGTACTTTCGTTCTTCTAATATACAAGGTTACGTCACATAGGCTCAGTCTCAAATGACTATAAAATGAAGATCACAGCTGTAGGCCTTGGCTAGGCCATCCTTCCAGCTTCAGAAGATGTCTTCTCCAAATCTTTCTTCATTCCTCATTTTCAGCAGGCACTGAATGGACTTTCCAGTTACAGATGCCATAACTCTTCAACAGAGCCCCTGCTTTTCCCAGCAATAATCCCCCAGATTGAGTAAAAACTTCCTTATTTCTGCCTTCCAGACTGTGGCATTTTCT
Organism: Protopterus annectens; assembly: GCF_019279795.1. Classification (NCBI taxonomy): domain Eukaryota; kingdom Metazoa; phylum Chordata; order Ceratodontiformes; family Protopteridae; genus Protopterus; species Protopterus annectens. The sequence goes on from NC_056725.1 coordinate 645,232,339, forward strand.
ACACCATTAAATAGGCATTTTCATATTATTTTAGCTAGTATAACTGGTTGCCCAGCTGTATCATAATTTAAAGACTCAAGACACATGTAAAGGCATATTCCTTATTTTCCAAATCAAGATGTTACATGTAATAAATTCCTAATAAAGATCATAAAATTTGTTAGCTTTATTGCATTTTATGATCTGACTGTCAAACTACTAACAGTTTTAGTGTCAATTATATGAACACTCTGATTACTGAACAAAGTTCCACTATTTAACTCTATATTCATGCACTTCAGAAATTATAATACAGTAAACTGTCAGTTAACCAGAACTCAAGCAACCAGAACTCCCAAGCAACCATAAAAAAATGGAAGAAATACAGTACATTTTTCATGTGTTGCACTTTCTGTACTCCCCTCCCACCGTAGAAACATAACTTATGTTTTTAGAGTTTTAGAGTTTTAAAAAGGAAGATATGAATAAATCTCTCCCCAACCTAAGAACAAGTCAAACCAAACAAATAGTATAGGGTACAGTATTATTCAGGCCTATTTTAATAGCAACTCTCAAGCAACCAGAAACCACAGTTATCCGGCATCTACCAGTCCCCATGGGTGTTGGTTAACCGAGAGTTTACTGTACTGAGCAAAATGTTTCAGTTCACTGTTCCACAGTTCACAGTTCAGTAATTCAGTACTTCAGGAGAGAAACAGAGATAGAGACAGCTTTAACAGCTTTACATGTTAAATATGATTTAATATGAGACAAATTAATATGAAACAGAATTCCAAGGATCTTCACAAACTCTGTTTGTTCAAGAATAAAAGCAATCAAACTCACTAATTTCTGTAGCAGAACAAGTTAGCTAGGTTAAATGTCAGATAGCTAACTCACAACAGTAGCGTAGTGGCCTTTTATATCATTTGTTTTCCATTTCAAATATGTAGATGGCCTTCTTTTGCTCATGATCAAAAGGAAAAGCTCAAATGCTATCCTTGATAGATTATATCCTGCATCACAATTCTTTATTTTGATGGCAATAGCCTTGTTTTGCCTTCATTTTATCCACAGTCATCTTATCCATGCAATAATTGCAGAAAAACAATGTTATTTTTGTTCTAAAGCACTTTTATTCTGTCTCATAATTCATCAAGTTCAGCACTCTTGTTACGTAAAAGAGCAGTTACAATATAAAAATGGAAGCTGGGAGGCCATGTTTAATTTATCTAAACCATATATACAGTCTTTCAACTCCCCCTATGATTTATATTTTGTTAATAAATTCAGATTTTAATAACATCTCCAATAGTGATTTCATACACATCCCTAGATTTTTTACATCTACAAGTCAGCAAGATCTTAAACGAATCTTGATAAACATAATAATAAAAATGATGAACAAGATAGTAAAGATAAAAACAGTGTGAGAAGTTTGCCTGTCCACCATGTAGTCAAATTGCTCAGCCATTTAAACCAAGATTTTGAGTGGTCTGTTTTGGTCTTGACTTATTACCTGTGCTATGGACTTTAGATGACCTGCCCCCCCCCCCCAACCCTGTGACGTGAGCAAAATATGTAGTATCATATTGTTTTGGAGGACAACTGTCCTAAATGTTTTTACAATTGTTATATTTCTTATGGACTTAAAAGTACTGTTTTCTAAAGCTTCAAGCAGCTTAAATACCTTTCTGATTCCCTAAATAGATTTTACATGCCCATAAAAATGAAAAAGACTAGCTCCTGCTAGTAGCCTATCATCTAGGTCTAAAATCACTTAAACCTGTTATGTCTATACTAGCATGTATTCCAAAAGTGTCAACTACTCTAAAGGAATTCAGTTTATTTAGTTTTTAGTGGCATCCATTTATTCATTCATTTACATGTGTTTGCAATGAAAGACCACCTGGATGATGCAAGACTCCTTTTCAGCGGAGGCCTGGGGAGAAAAGCTCCAACGATATACAGCTGGTAGTACAAAATTACAGAAACATCAGTACATTAACATTGTCAAATAAATGAAAAGATAAATGCAAACAGATTTATCAGAAATACATGGTTCATAGGTTCATAGGTTGGTACTTGGCTATTGGCCCTAGGGCCTATATAAGTCTAGCCAAAAAGGTACCCTGGCTTTCGCCACCCAAGAAAATTATTTTCCCGTGCCCCTGTCGAGCAGAGCCACAGAAGTTATCCCCGGGGTGAATTTCCTGTCTCCCATCCAATCATCAAGATTTTTCTTGAAGAGTGCTCATGAGGAGCTTTGTTTGATATGGATAGGTAGTTTGTTCCAGAGTATGGGAAGTCTCTGGGACAGGAATCTATCCCTCAAGCATGTTCTGTTTATTGTGGTGACCAGGCTTAGGTCCCTAGAGTGTGTAACTTGGAGGGATTGGGATTTCTTTACGTGGAGCATGTCCAACAGCTCTGGGTTTGACATAGCTTTGTATGTTAGGCAGAGATTGTCTCTGAGTAGGTGATATGTGACGGAGTAAAGCTGGAGTTTTTTGAGACTGTCTGCGTAGGACTTCTGTTTGAGGCCAGTAATCCTCTTTGTGAGTTATTTCTGCGGCCTTTGTAGTTGTTGTAGATGTCTTATGAGGTACATACCAAAAGGGGCGTTGTACTCTATAATGGGTTTAATGAGTGACGAGTAGAGGGGAACAATGACCTCTTTTTTCCTGGATGAGAAACGTTTTGTGATGTGGTGTGCCATGTAGAAGGATTTCCTGACTACTGTGGCGATGTGATTAACAAAGGAGAGACTACTGTCCACTTCTGTCCCAAGGTCTCTTATCACACTTTCGGTGTTAAGTAGACTACTGCCTATGTGGTAGTTCATGGGTACAGAGTTTTTACCAAAAGGGATGATAATGCACTTTTTGGCATTGAGCTTGAAGCCATGGCTTTGACACCAGGCATCTGTCTCAGTGAGGCCCTTTTGTAGGATGTCCACATTGTTAGGAGTTCCGATTATGGCTCCTAGTTTGCAGTCATCTGCGACCTTCGTTAGCCAAAGACCTTCTGTGTTAGCCTTACTTCTGAGAAGTAAATACCAAACAGGAGAGGACCCAGGACTGAAGCCTGTGGTACTCCACTAGTCACTGGTCTAATGTCGGAGTTGGAGTCTGATACTTTCACAGTGTGGGTTCTGTCAGTGAACCAGTTGGCAACCCATCTTGTGACATAGGGATTTATGCCTAGTTTAGTGAGTTTATCTATAATTCCAGAGTGGGGGATAGTGTTGAAAGCCTTGACGAGATCTAGATAGGCTCTGTGAACCATCTTACCCTCATCTATGGCTTTGGTGACCGCTTCAAAGAAGTCTGTCAAGTTTAGGAGACATGATCTGCCTTTTACAAACCCGAACTAGGTGGGGTTCAGAGTTTGGAGATTACCAATGTCATTGTTTATAAGTTCCATGATGATACGTTCCATAGCCTTGCAGACCAGGCTCGTCAGGCTAATGGGGCGGTAGTTCCCGGGGTCCATGGTGGCTCTCCCTTTGTGGAGTGGGATAACAGTCGCTGTGCTCCATTCAGTGGGCACAAAGCCTGAGGTGAGGCTATGATTGAACATGGTACTTAGGTGGGGTGCCAGTTCGTTCTGTAGTTCATGTAGAACACAGCCTGGGATGTTGTCAGGTCCCATGGATTCTGTGTTCTTGGCTTTGGAGAGTGTGGCTTTTACCTGTGCAGCCGTGATTACAGGAATTTTGCCTTCTTCTGGTATATAGATGGGCCCTTTAGTGGGTGAGAAGGGGGTAAAGTTAGCACTGAATCTATGTGCCAGGATGTTGGCAATATCAGTTGGTTCTGTATATTTTGTGCCATTGTGCTGTAGCTCAGAGCAGATCTGAGTGTTGCCATTGAGATTCTTGATATAGCTATAGAATGCTTTGTGGTTGTCTTTAGAATCAGTGGCGATTTTGTTTTCGTAACTAGCTTTGGAGGATTTTATGAGGGATCTCAGCTTTTTACTGAGGCTGACCAGGGAGTTCCTCCAGTCATGGGATTTTACTCTTTTTTTGCAACAGCTTCTTTCTTCTGTTGTAGAGTTTGCGTATAGCAGGGGACCACCAGATTGACTTCCTTTTTTTGGAGGATAGCATCCTGGTTCTATTAGGGATTGCATGATCCATGCACTCGTGTAAGTGCTTATAAAGTGCATTTGTGTAGGATTCAGCAGTTGTACCTCTATTGTCCATCTGCATGGGTGTTGTGAAGTTTGCCACTTCTGTATTAGGAAACGTGAAGTTGGCTTTGGAGAAATTGTTTACGGTGGTTTCTCTAATGAAGGGTGGGGGCGGGATGTGGATGTCTAGGGTGATTAGCTTGAGGTCAAACTTGACTAACGAGGAATTGACCTCTGGTGTGGAACTCCTGTTGCCCATGTTGGTAATGACCAGGTCTAGGATATTGCTGCCCCTGGTGGGGGTGTGGATAAGTTGATCCAAGGTGTTGGAATTTATGAATTCCAGAAAACGTGATAAGATTATTGTAATATCTGAGAGTCATGAGGCTGTAACAAGGTCGGGAGAGGAAGGAGAGTATGTAGTGTGAGAAGAACAGTGGCTAGAGATGAATTTTTCAGAGAACAGAAACACGTTATTGGAGAATGAGATGATTTAGAGTAGAAGGAGCTCTACCAGTAATGAAGGCTGGAGTAATAAAGCAAAGTACAAGGGAAAGTGGTATTAGGGAATAGTTAAATATAAATTATAGAAAGACTGGAAGAATTATATGGGTGCAGCTACAGGTAAAGGGAGGAGGTGATGCAGGGGAAATATAAGTAGTTAAAAGTAAGTAGATGTCAGTGTGAAAGTAGTCTATATGGAGTAAGCTGTTAGCCTTGAAATAAGTAGTGGATGTTATTTGTCTAATATGAACTGGAAGAGAATTCCAGATGTTAGATACGTAAATATGTAGGATGCTTACAAGGAGTCGCTGAAGGAGTTGTGTGCTGCTTCACAATGATGAGATATCTATCTAGGTAGCTTAAGGATCTAGGTGGAGAATACCATTGTGGTAGTTTTTGCAAGGATGGACAGTTTCCAGAAGGATGGAGTAAGGTATTTGCCAGTTTAGTTTTGAGAAGGTGTGATTGTTTGGTAGTTCAAATCAGTTCAATTTTTTGAGGGCTATGCACTGATGACTTCGATGATGCATAGCAAATTTAGCAATTTTAATGGTAGAATTGGTCCAATACTTTTATTTGTGATGTATTAACATGTGTAAGGAATGGAGAGGCATGGAGTAGACTAGGTAATAGGTAGGATGTTGCAGCAGTTTTACAGCAGTGCTGAGTTAGAAAGAAAGATGTCATATAAAGAAAGTCCAAATTGTGGTGAGTTTTTAACAACATGTTGATTGTGTTTGTTAAATTTGAGTTGATCGTCTATAATAGCACTTAGTAGTTCTGCTTGTAAGACTAGTTTTAGTGTAATATTTTGTCTGAATAAAGTTGTAAAGATGCTCTTGCTGTTTGTGAGAGTTGTTGGGGTAAAGAGCATTAATTTAGTTTTATTAGGATTTCAAAGCAGTTTGACACTAGATAGCTAGACAGCCAATTTTCAATGAAAGTAAGATTCTTATTCTCTTTTCAGTCCTTGATTTTTTTTACTACACCCTTAGATAAATCAGTGAGTGTATGATAATTGGTACTATATAGCCTATGTAACATGACCCTTTTGAATTAGGTGATAACCTCTTGTAAGCATTACTGCCACCTGTATAATAATGAGTATAATTCCATCCATGATATTTTAATGTAATAAGGAAAAATGTTCCGTAAACTGTATGAATTGTATGCAGCAGTTTGACATTTAATTCTGATGGATAAAACCTAGTTTCAATGTGTACCTATTGTCCTGACATGCATTGTAATTGTATAATTACAAGAAACTTGTGTAGATGTTTCTCTGTATTGTGATACCTGACAATATATGAAACCTGTGTTTATTGTCCCTAATGTTAAAGTCTGGTTATTATTAGGAGATGATTTCTCAAAAAAGTGCTTCATTTAAGGAATTTCCTTCTTCATTATATTAGTGGTCTTTAAGAGCTGTAATTTCTAATGCGAATAAGGAAACAGTGGTATGTCCTTTCCTCTTAATGTTATGTATGTACAAGCCCAACATTGCATAACATTATAATTTTTTGAATATGTATACTGAATTTTCATAAATGTATTGTACAGAGGTTGCCAGTCTTACCAGTTATGTACCATTTTCTTTTGTCTACCAAGATTATATGAGTATACTATAATTATTTTAAGAGTTTGATCACTACCGCTATATTGTGATGCTAACTCTAATGAAAGAACAAGTACTACATTATATGTGTATACGTATATGTATATATTTGTGTATATGTTGTGATGCCCACCACTGCCATCATTATGTGACATCCCCACTCTGGGCCAGTAATCAAGGAGCCTGAATCCTCACCACTGACACTGGAGAGGGACATTCACTTGGAATACAAATGGATACAGTCAGTATTTCCAGATACAGACCTCTCTGCGTCAAACACAATTTCTCTTAAGAGTACACAGGGAGCATAACTCAGTCTAGAGTCTGAATTTCTCTATTTGTCTCCCTCCAGGTCCCCAGTAAGACTCCAGACTGGTACAGCTTCAGAGTTAAGTCCTCAGCCAAGTGCCCAAGCCAAGGCCTCCACCACTCTCTCTCTGAAACCCATGCTTCATGTCCCTGCTCCAGGTAGCTGACACACACACACGCTCTGAGATTTGATTTGCACACACATTCACACATACCTGGGAAAGGCTGGCATAGGTTTCCTAGCTATGCCGCCTTCTGCCCAGACCATGAGGTAGTTATCACTGCCACCAGGCATTACATAGCCAGCTACCTAAGGCTCTTACAAGGCTACCCAATTATACTGAGTGAAATCAATATGAATGCAAATAGTAATAATGACCAAACCGCAAGGCTTTCAGGAGTGGCCAGAGTTATCACCAAATAAATATGTACAGATACTCTCAAAACTTAAATATTTTCTAAAAGGACCAGTCACAGTGAGAAGTTTAAATGTATTTAATAATAAATAATAAAAGAACATGAAAATGCAAAATACTAAATATCTTTTAAAATAAACACCAGAGCTTCAGTCACAGAAGATATTAAAAATAGCACTGATGGAAAATTTCATACAGTTGTAGAAAAACAGTATTTCTAATCTCACTGTATTTTCCTGATTAATCTAAAAGAATTACTGTTCCCTAGTTAAGTTACTTACTGAATAGAGCAAGGCAAGATCATTTGGGTGAGTGGTCCTTGTTATCAAATCCAAGACAGAATGCAGAATGCTGAGTGCAATTTCCCATTAATATCTAAATATTATTTCAAAGTTGGTTACACAATGACATCACATTTGGTCATCTGACTGTTTCTCACACTCCCCAACACTAGAAGCTGCTAGGGTTTAGCACCTCTGTGTTACCATACACACAGAGGGAGCTTTGCTCAGATCTCCTGGAAGTCATAAAACCATAAAACATTCCCTTCTTCCTACAGGAGCTATAAGCTATTCTCTAGCACAGACACTGCAGCTCTGGCTCCATTCAAAACTGTAGGATAACATCTTTATGGCTTAATCCATAAAGTAATTTAATTTCAGATGTATTTCTCAATGCCAGGTGGATTAAGATTAACCTCTGCTCTTCCAGAATATGCTGTTACAATGTATACATTTAAACAGTTACAATAATGTATATACATGTCTTTTCCTTCCAGCAGGGAACACTGTTGATACATTTTAACATAACCAGTTTTACAAATACATTTTTTAACACAAGCATCTGTAAAAAGCAGTTTGATATACAAATGACATATAACTATTTACAAAATTCCAGCTAGCTGTGCTAGCATACATTACATATCCACTGCACTGTTTCTCTTGGCATGGCTGGCAGTACCTCCTGTTGTCACATACATATATATATATATATATATATATATATATTTGTGTGTGTGTGTTTGTGCATATATATATATATATATATATATATATATATATATACATATACACACACACATACATATACACATATAAGCGTGCATATGTGTGTGTGTGTGTGTGTGTGTGTATGTATGTCTATCTATATATATATATATATATATATATATATATATATATATATATATATATATATATACACACACACACACTTGCGTGTGTGTGTGTGTGTCTATATGTGTGTTTCTTTAAACCATTTATGCCAATCTGTACATATAGGAAAGCACACTCTGAAAATGGTAGCATAACATTGTCTTGTTAACACTAATTACTACACTATTTACATCATTTTTTTGTGATTAACCCTTTCTGGTAAATGTGTTGCTTAATTATCTGTATAAAGTGAATATACATATTCCTGTAATTATAAATGTGTTTACAGATACTTCATTCACAGGAAATATGTATTTAACTGCAGAAAGTGTAGCTGTTGTTTTTTGTTAATCTAGTTTGACACAAAAGTTAACTTGTTTTTTGTTGTTCTAAACTGGTCATATGAAATTTCTTGTATCTTTGACCATGACGTCCTGTAAGCATCTAGATTTTTATTTATCATGGCAAACGTAAAACAAAAGAAAGCAGTAGCATTCTTCTCAGTTTAAATGTCACAGGTTATTAAATTACTCTGATCTCCATGCACGGTCTTAATTCTACTATGGCTATGCGTACTGTTACTTATTTGTATCAAATATATCACTGGTCCTACCTGTTTTAAAACAGCAGAAGGTTCTTTCCAATTGCAATTCCATGGCCCTTTACTGATAAAACTTTTAAGCATCACTTTCTGTTCTTTTAACAGCTTTATTGAATTATCACTTGTGACATAGGTGCACATATATGTGTGTGAAAGTAATCAAATAATATCAACAAGTTCGCATTTACAAACTGTAGAGGATATATAATATTATATGTAATGTATAATGTAATCGATATTACATATATTATTCAATTCCTGCCTTCTCTTAAACCTTATCCCTCCTCCAAAACATGTTCTGTATGTATTGTTTCCCACAATTTCCATTTTTTTCTGTATGTATTGTTTCCCACAATTTCCATTTTTCTATGTCATGTACAACTATCCTTTTCTAAAGATTGTTCTTCCTTTTCTTTTATCTCTGTTAACAATATTTACTACTTTGAGTATAGTTGGTTTAGGTTTTGATTTCTGTTTTCTAGTAGTTACTTTTTTGGCAGCCACCAGAATTAAACTTAACAAGGCCTTACTATGTTTAGGCAATTCAGATCTTGTAACCCAGCTCAAATTCCTTAATTACACTTATATGCTCACCAGTATTCCTGACAAGTATTCTTTATGGAATTTCTGAAGTCCACTTACTCATTTCACTTCCAGACCATATGTTCCCAGTTACCTCTTTCTTCCAGGCAAAAATCTTAAATCTTCTAAACTTTGTTGCATATTTGAGAGCCATTCATATGTCCTCCCACTGTTTCTTTGTAAATTGCATATCTAATCCCTCTTCCCAATCCTTTCCGGCCTCTTCTGGTCAAAGCTGGATCCAGCAGAAGGCAGCCTAGGCAGATGCCTAGGACTTGTGCTGGCTCGGGCCCTATATGCGCTTGAGAGGAGCTGAGAAAAAAAAATTGCTTATACATAAAAAGTCTGAAGATATCCATTAAGTCAAAGGCATCCATAAAACTGGAGGACTTTAGGAGCTTGATGGAGATTTCACTAAGAAAAGAGCAGCAAGTCCCAGAAACCTCTAGGAGAGCATTATACATCTTAACATAGGACATTACTTGCCAGCAGAGTGGGAGATTTGATGGCCAGCATGGAACAAGACTGAACTGCCAGAGTGAGCCAGCAAAAACACTGAGTGCATCTGGTGTAACCAGAGCCACATATAGAGGATGTGTATGTGTGTGTGTGTGTGTGTGTGTGTGTGTGTGTGTGTGTGTGTGTGTGTGTGTGTGTGTGTGTGTGTATGTGGCTGTGTCTGTATGTGGCTGTGTCTGTATGTGGCTGTGTCTGTATGTGTCCATGTGTAAAATGCTCTAATTATGGATGGCAGGGTGCTTAACGTATTTAAATTCAAAGCCTGTATCTTGAGTACAGGAGACTGGAGCCTGAAGCCTCTACAGTAACTAAGCAATTGCATTTTCAAGAAGGGCTGTTGTGTTTCAGTGTATTTTCAAGGGTTGTTGAGTTTCTGTACATTTTCAAAGAATGTTGAGTTCCAGTGCATTTTAGTTTCTATGCATTTTCAAGGAATGTTGAGTTTCAAGGTGTGATGTCTCCATGCTGGGCCAGTAATCAAGGAGCCTGAATCCGTACCACTGACACTGGAGAGGGACATGTACTTGGAATACAAATGGATACAGTCAGTATTTCCAGATACAGACCCCTCTGCATCAAGCACAGTTTCCCTTAAGAGCACACAGGGCACACATTCAGTCTGGGGTCTGGATCTCTTCATCTGTCTCCCTCCAGGTCCTCTATAAGACCCCTCCCACTGATACAGCTATAGGGTTAGGTCCTCAGCCAAGTGTCCAAGCCAAGTCCTCCAGCATCCTCTGTGTAAGCCCAGTGCTTTGTGTCCCTGCTCCAACTAGCTGACACACACACACACACACACACACACACACACACACTGTGAGATTTGATTGTTCATGCAGGCATACACCTGGGAAAGGCTGGCACAGATTTACCTGCTGTGTTCCCTTTTGCACAGAGTATGAGGTAGTTATCACTGCCACCAAACACTCCATAGTCAGCTACTCTAAGGCCCTTAACAAAGGGTGTCCAATTATACTGTGTAATGTTAATACTAATACAAATGGTAGTAGTTGACCAAGACATCTAGGCCTTCCAGAGTGGCCCACACCATGTCACCAAGTAAATATAAGCACTTTCAAAAGTTAAGTATTTTCTAAAAGGACCAGCCATAATAAAAGTTTTAAATATATTTAATAATAAATAATAAAAGAATATGAAAATACTGAAGATATATATTTACAGTAAACCACCGAGTTCAAATCATAGGGAATATTGAAAACAGCACTGATGGACAGACTCAGACAAATAAAGAAAAACAACATCTAAACTAAGCTTCACTATATTTTCCTGACTGAATCTAGGAGAACTGATGTTCCCTAATAACTTACTTGATAGGGCAAGGCAATATGAAATACATGAGCAGTGTTTCTAGTCAGGCTCATAAACAGAATACTGAATACTCGGGGATTACTCCCTGTAAAATATAACATCCAAGATGACTTGCAGAATGACTTCATCTGGTCACCTGACTGTAGGTTCTCACAGTATCCACCTTTGAAACCGAGACAGGAATTTAGTATAGATGGCTACAATACACATCTAAATGTGTGAGCTAATGAACAAAGGCTTCTTCCAGATCCACCATCTCCAGTCCTGTTCAGCACTGTGGGGTGCTGTTTTAATGGTTTAACAGCTCATTTACATTTCCCTTATTTTTCTTAAAGTAAGCTAGCTAATTAACCTCTGCTATCCCAGTATCCTCTATTAAAACATATACATTTAATTTAGTTGCAGTAATACATGTACCTTTCTTTTCATTACAACAGAGCACACTGTTGATACATTTTAACACAAGCAAACCTCAAAATACATTTTTAGCACAAGCATCTGTACAAATCAGTTTGATATACAAATGACATGTAATTATTTACAAAATTCCAGCTAACTATGCTTGCAGACGTCATCCATCCACTCTGTACTTATCCTGGCATAGCTGGCAGTACCTGCTGTTGTCACACCTCTCCCCCCTTTGAAGACTCAAACTTGATAGAAATAAGCCTATCTGGGAATATGTGACCCCATTCACTGTCTTGAGAGCCCATCTGCATTGGCATTGCTGACCCCATTACGGTGTTGTACTGTCATGTAATTTGCCTGCAATCCTAAGCTCCACCTTAATATCTTGGCATTTTGCTGGCTGGCTCTATGTAGCCATGTTAAGGGATTGCAGTCTGTAAATAGAGTGAATTTCCTTACATACAGATAAGGTTGAAGGTTCTGCAGTGCCCATACTATGGCTAGACATTCCTTTTCTACAGCTGCATAACATTCATCCCTGGAGTCTATGGCTGAGATATACCACTGGGTGCTCTTCTCCTCCTGAGGAAACCTGGCTAAGTACAGCCCCCACCCCATGATTTGAAGCATCTGCCTGCACAACAAAGTCTTTGCTGTAATCTGGACTGGCTAACACAAAGGTTCCTCCCAAAGCTCCTTCAGGCTTCTGGAATGCCTGCTCACATGCTGGGGTCCACACTACCTTATCTGGCCTGCTTTTCCTTGTCAGGTCTGTAAGGGGAGCAGCTATTGTACTATAAATGGGAACAAACTTTCTACAGTACCCTCCTGTCCCTAAGAATGCCTTCGCCTGTGTTTTTGTATTAGGGGCAGACAATGCCTGAATGGCTTCTATTTTGGCAGGTTCTGGCCTGATTTTACCACTCCCTACTGTATGTCCCAGGTAGAAGACCTCTGCCATACCCACCTGACATTTACTGGGCTTAATGGTCAACCCTGCCCTTTACAGTCTACCCAGCACCTCCCTGACATGCTGCAGGTGCTCTTGCCATGAATAGCTGTAGATGACAGTTTTATCCAGGTAAGCAAGGGCATAATCTCCTGCTCCTGCTAGGATACACTATACCAGCCTCTGGAAAGTCGCTGGGGTATTTTTTTATCCCAAACAGCATCTTCGTGAGCTCATAGAAGCCACAAGGAGTCACAAAGGCTGACCTCTCTCTAGCATTGGAAGTCAAGGCCGCCTGCCAGTAGCCATTGGTCAGATCAGTAATGGTCAGATACTTAGCCACACCCAGCTTCTATAAGGTTTCATTTGTCGCAGGCATGGGGTAGACATCTGACTCTGTGTGACTATTTAGTCTTCTTTAGCCCACACAGAACCTGGTGCTGCCATCCTTCTTTGGTACCAACATCACTGGGGAGGCCCATGGACTGTTGGACTCCTAGATTACTCCCAGTTCCAACATCTTCTCTATCTTCTCCCCCAGAGTCTGTCTGACTCACTCAGGCACCCTGTAAGTGGCCTTCTAGCTAGGCCTTTGGGGTCCTGTATGCACATGGTGCTGCACCATGTGGGTCCCCAGACTCCTGCAACACTGCTCATATTTCTCAAACCTGGGCAGGGGATAGCCTCTGGGACATTGCTACCCCTTTCACTGAGGTGTCAGTCCGAGCCTCACTGAAGAGACCAATCACCAGATCCCCCTCAAAATCCTCCAGCCATCCACTGCAAATACTCAACACAAGGGCTTCCCTATCATGGTACGGCTTCATCATGTTAACATGGTACAGTTTGTGCCACTGCCTCCTGCCTAGCAGTTCTACCATGTAGTTAACATCACTGACATTCCTTACTACTTTAAAGGGTCCCTCCCCAAGGTGCCTGCAGCTTACTGAGACTGACAGGAATGAGCATCATCACCTGATGTCCCCCAGCATACTCTCTGGCTCGAGCATTCATGTCTTACTAGACCTTCTTCTGCAGTGAATTTCAATGTAATTAGATTACTGTCCTTAAATTAGCAAACAAGAAAAAAAGAGCTTTCTATTTTAAGCCATGATGTAGCTTTTATTTATTTATTTATTTATTTGACATTGTTAACCGGGTTGGTCCAACTGAGCCAATAGCCCATTTTCAGTGGTGACCCGAGGAGAAAAGCTCCATAGTTATACAGAACAAAAATAGAAATTATTTAAAAACAATTGTATAGAAATACAGAAAAACAACTTGCTACAGTAAAATATTTGTTTTAAAAAAAGAATACAGTATGGTATAAGGTAAGAGAGCTATAAGAAATGATAGAGTGTGGTATTAGATAAGAGGGATGTAGAATGGAGAGAGAGAGAGAGCAGTGTTAGTATAAGACATATCACAAGGGAAGATAATAGAGAAGATAGTTAAAAGAGTGCTTAATATATACATAGTTAAAGAAGATGTAAGAGCCTAGCTCAAGCAAGAAAACAATGAACAGTGTGACTGAGGGTATTAATGTAGGGAGTCTAGTATTCCAGTACAGGAAAGACAGGGGAATAGGGGGTGTGGAGGATCAGGTAGGCTCCTGACTGGGACATGTCCTTATGTTAAGCAGGAGTTGTTTTAGCTCTTTTTTTGAAGTGTTTAGGGTGGGAGATGGTTCTTATGTAAGAGGGGAGCTTATTCCAGGCTTGGGCTACAGAGTATTTGTATAGCAGTTTTCCAATGTTTTTCTTTGGTTTTTGGACGTCAAGGAATTGTAGATTGGATGTACGGAGAGGATGACTGAGAGTGTAATAGGATACAGGGGAGGAGAGAGAGGGACAGGATATAGGTTTGTATAGAATGGAGTGTATGAATTGGAATTGAGACAGTTGCAGTTGTTGGGGAAATTCTGGCCATCAAAGTGTATTGAGAGCAAGGCAGTAACGAAAGTTAGGTGGTGAATTAGTAACAAATCTAGCTCTTGTGGTAAGTTTGTTCTAACTTGGATAAAAGTGTAGACTGGATGTTAGTGAGGAATGGGGCAGCATAGAGAAGAAAGGGAAGGAGGAGTGTCTGAGCTAGATTGATTTTAGTACCAGTGATAAGAAATTTCTTATTTCTGTATAGTAGACCTATTTTGTGGTGTTTTTTTAATACTTTGTTGGATATGTAAGTTAAATTTCAGTTCATTATCAATAATGGTTCCTAACAGCTTAGTGTGTGGTTCTGTTTTAATGGTGGTCTTGTCTAGGGATGTGATGACAAAGGTTGATTTGTGGTGAGATAGAGGTCGAGGAAGGAAAAGTAGAAGTTTTTTTGGGGGGGATTTAAGATAAGCTGGTTGTTAGAGAGCCACTTTTCGATGGACAGGAATGAATCTTGGGTGTTTGCATGGAGTTGAGAAATATTATCAGAGATTGAGATGAAAGTGGAATCGTCGGCGTATTGAATAAGAGAGAACTGTTTGGAAGTAGTATGGAGGTCATTGGAGAAGATATTAAACAGAATGGGGGCCAATGATGGAGCTGTGGGGGACTCCTGATTCAATGGGTTGGAAGGAGGAGCAAGAGGTGAGCCATCTGACTGATTGTTGCCTACTGGAGAGTTAACTTCCAAACCAACCAATCGAGGGTTCAGAGAGATTGAGACTGAAAAGTTTGGATAGAAGTAGAGAGTGTGAAACTGTATCAAATGCTTTTGAGAGGTCGTGGAAAAGGCAGGATACTAGTTGGTTGTTGCCTCTGGCTTCACCTACAGTGTGAGTAAAAGATATAAGTGCAGTGGCAGGACTGTGATTTGTCCTGAAACCATGTTGAGTGGGAGTTAGCAGGTTTTCCTGGAGAAGAAAATTCATTAGCTGAGTGTGGATGCATTTTTTCAAGTATTTTTGAGAGAGGGGAAAGTATGGTTATGGGTCTATAATAGGATGGGTCAGTAGAATTTCTGCCTTTATGCAGTGGGACAGTGTAAAAGGATTTCCAACTGTTTGGGACTGTGACTTCTTGAATGGATCTATTGACTAGCAAAGATATAGGATGGGCTATAGATTCAGCAGCAAGTTTGAGGAAGATGGGAGGTAGGCTAGCTACAGAGGGAAAGCAGGGTTTAAGTTTGAGCAGGAGTGATTTGATGTAAGCAGTGATGACTGGTTTAAGGGAGAAAGGGTTTTTGTTATGTGGGATAAATGAGGTGGGAGGGGGGTCGGGGTTGTGAATGGTTTGAGTAACCTTTTGGATAGTATCTATGAAGTAATTGTTAAGAATTGTGGCATTTTCTAGTGGGGTGTTATTTGGGAAAGGGGTGGGAGTGGAAGGGTTTCCAGGGTGAAGAATATTGCTTATAGTGAACCAGAAATTTTGTGGGTCAGATTTTCTGTTGATTTGGGTTAAACTGTAGAAGATATTTCTGTCTTTGTTAACTAGTTTTTTGGAGAGGTTCCTGAGTTCTCTGTATTTTTGGAACAGAGAAGGTGATTTTGTTTTAACCCAAGCTTTCCAAACACGACCTCTTTTATGCATAAGGAATCACATTTTTTAATTAGGCAGGGGGTGTACTTAGCTTTAATTCTAATTCTCCTAGGAGGCAAGGGAGTTAAGAATTTCCAGAAATATTTGATTCAATGTTAGTACAACATCATTGAGAGGGGGCTGATGGAGGAAGGACCAGTTGATGTCAGATAACATGGAGTTAAATTTGCTGGTATTAAAATTAGAGAGCTTATGGCAGTCTCTGTAAGAGTGTGTTTTAGGTTCTTGGAGACAGTATTTCAGGACATGGGTTGGAAGATGATCACTCAAGGTGTCAGGTACAGTTTTGGCATTGTGGTAGAAATTGGGGGTGTTTGTGAGAATCCAGTCTAGGATTAGATTGTCAGGAAAAGGTTTGTGGATGTGTGTGGGGGAAGAGACAAGTTGGTGGAATCCATGTAAGTTAATATATAGCTGTGGAAAGTCAGTGATTAGTTTGGACCAATCAATGTTATCGTCTCGAAGTATAACAGTTTCTTGGGATATGTCGTGGGAAATCCAAGACAGAATGTGCTCAAGGGTGGGGATGTTATTGCCAGGGGGATGTATATGGAGGCTATGGTGAATTTTTTTGTGTGAGTTTAGGTGGCAGTTAACAATTAGTAGTTCAGCAAGGTGGAAGTTGGGCACTGGGATGGTTAGAAAGGAGAGTTGTAGCTGATCAGAGTAGAGGATGGCAACTCCCCCACCTTTTTTAGGGATTCTGTCAGGGCGGTAGATGTTATAAATAGGTGGTAATATTACATCGTTGGTGTCATGAGGTTTTAGCCAAGTTTCTGATAAGGTAAGGATGTGTGGGAAGGTATGGGCTATCAATTAATGGAGTTCAGTGGTTTTGCTAATGAGACTTTGGATGTTCAGAGAATAGATAGAAAGGCTTTTGGTGTAAGCAGTGGGAGAAGTGGGAGGGAGGGAGGGAAGGGGGACTAGGGGGATGAGGAATTGAAATTGATGTTGGGAGATAGGGTAGTGAGGCCAGGGTTGAGGTGAATGTCCCTAGAGAGAACTAGAGTAATTGAAGGTGAATTAAGTAGTACAGAAAGCGGTGAAAGAGTGTAGTGGTTTGATTTTGGTGTGCAGGAGAGAGAGAGGAGTACTGTAGTAGTTTATATTTAAGTAGGCAAAAGCTGGAGCAGTTATAGAGAGATGGGGAGATTTTATGAGAGTAAAAGTTATCGTTATTAGTAAGGGTGATTGTGATAAAGCTTTCGACTGCATAAGTTGGCCATAGCTATTTAAAGATCTGCAAAAGTACAATTTCTCCCCAAACTTTATAGGATTAATTGAAAAACTATATGAAAAGCCCATAGCCTATGTAAACATTTGATCTTATGTATCTAGCCCATTTGAAATATTAAGAGGTACTAAACAGGGTTGCCCCCCTCTCCCCATTACTCTTTGTCTTGGCTATTGAGCCTCTTGCAAATTATGTTAGAAATAATGACAGCATTAAAGGATATAAAGTGTCAGACAAATTATCCCCAAGATTGACTGTTTGCTGATAACCTACTAATAACTTCTAAATAATTATATTGAAAATTCAATAGACCACCTATTACATAATCTAGACTTATTTGCCAACATCTCTGATCTAAAATTCAATCACAACAAAACTTAGGCACTTCTAGTGAATAAAAATGTTACTATGAAACTTAGATCAAAAAGAGACATAAACTGGGAGGGCACGTATATTAAATATCTAGGTATCATTATTGAATCTAATTATAAAAAATCACTCGCATCTAATTACCAACAACTTATAAACTCAATTACTAGTCTAATAGACAGTTGGAACAGACTCTTCTTCACATTTGAAGACAGACTAACTTTAATCAAAATTATACTGTTACCTAAAATCTTAGTCTTTGACCAAGCTCTAATTAATTCCCCCACCTGTCAAAATTAAACAGAAAATTAATAATGTATTACTCAACTTCCTTTGGTATCCCAAATAAAACCAAGAATTTATCTTCTCTGGCACACCACAAGCTGGGATGAAGGCAGTGTAGGGATTCTAAATATTGATTTTTATTTAAATTCCGCATTTATTAACATAGTGTTGCTTTGGAATCTTCTTCTTATAGATCATATTGGAAATCAATACATGAAGCCATACTTTGTAATAGTAATAGGACATTGCTTGAACCATATACTCAAATACATACAGACATCTTTATATGGATTTTAAAAATATACATTCAGAGTAAAAGGTCAAAACTTGTTCTCACACCTCTTATAAAGCAAATATTGCTGTTGTTTAAAAAGCTTATGTTTTCTATTCAATTAAGAATTTATTAATATTATGTTTCCTCTTGCTTACACAAATGAATGTTTGATATCTTTTGATACTAAGAAAATGTTAGAATTTAATAAGGGTGAGCTATTATATTGGAATCAATTTCTCTCAGCTAATAAAATTAATTCTGCAGACTATTTGATCATTAGATATAGTTTGCAAAATTACAATTGGCTGGACATCCAAACTTGTAATGATTTTATACATACTAAGCTCGTACCCTTATTAGAAGCATACAGTAAGAATAACTTAAAAATCTTGGATTTTATCTCACAATTATTAATAGCTCACCCAAGAACACTTCACACATATCTGTTATTTATAAAATTCTCAGAAATGATTTTCGCAAAACAGATGTTCTTTTTGGAATTATTTAAGTGAAGTTAATAGACAAGTATTCTCAGAAAACAATAAAACTTTGTTTACAGCCTGTGAAGGAATCCACATCTTCCCTGTTCTGGTGTGTATACACATGGAAATTTTTACATAGATTTTTTTTATCCCACATAGACTATCAATAATGTACAAGAAAGATGAAATGAAATGCTGGAGATGTGGACTCCCTGATGCTGACTGGATACATACGGTTGTTAATTGCAAAATAATTTTCCCATTTTGGTTAGACTTTAAATTTCTTTGTAAAGCTCTATGAAATGACAACTGTATAATTTCTGACTCCCTTATCCTTTTCAATGTTCCTGTTCCTGAAGTCATTCCTAAAAAACAAACATTTTTACTATGGTCTATCCTCTCTATAGCAAGGAAAATTGTTACTAAAAATTGGAAATCCCAATCTACTCCTGTCTTTAAAGTTGAGTTTATTCATCTTTTGAAGTACATTTGTAAGAGTGAGATTGCTACTTTCAAAGCAAGGACTAGCAACACAACTTATCATTTAATTGCTTGGACACAATTGTTTAATCTGTTAGAAAAATATTAAGTGTTCTATGTATATTGCTTTTTTAGTTGTTATGGACATTATATATAGTTTATTTATTTTTTCTTGTTTCTTTACTATTAAGTATTGTGTTATAAAATGAATAAAAACATTTTGGAAAAAAAAAAAAGAAAATTCTGGGAGAAATAATCAGATGTAATGGGATCCTATCTCGCCTACATTCATAACTGATGGGTTCGGAGCCGATCCATCGGCTCCGACTCGGCCAACTAGTACACTAGAACGAATTCTCTTATTGGCTGGGCTACCCTCTATCCCAGGATGCACCACACCTGCTTCCCCAGATCTCGTTTGCCGCTTTACAAGCTGGACGTGGTCTCGACTTGGCTGGAGCCAAGTGTTCTCTTTTTTTACCTTTTACTGGTCTGTGACCTTGGGGTTTCTTCAAAAATTAATACAACAGCTGTTTTAACGGCTATTTCTGTGTAATTTTGGTATTTTGTGCATTATTGTGTGTGAGTGATTGACTACTCTGATTTTTCTATATCGCTGTCGGGCAAGGCCCGTTTAAGTTAGAGGGCCTTTGCCCTTCTTATTGAAATCTGCGTTAGTGTTTTCTCCGGGCAAAGCCCGTTTAAGTTAGAGGGTCTTTGCCCGTTGTTGTTGTTGTGCTTTTTACTGTATTTTCTCTTGTGAGGTGAATCTCTCTGTGGAGAGCTCGTGCCATCTTTTTTTCTCGCGCTCTACAGTTGGCGCCAAGTTTTTGGTAGTTGTAAACTGCTTTATATGCTGACAGACATGTCCAAAGAGCAAAAGTCATGCTTCAAAAATGCACTAGGTGCAATTACAAAATGTCTATTACGGACAGTCACTCTATATGTGTGTATTGTTTAGGACCTAAACATTTACAGGAGACATGTAGTGTGTGTCATGCTTTTTCCTCTAGGGTTCTTCAAGAGCGAAAAAACAAATTGATCTTGAAGGGTCTTATTAAGCCCTCTTTTGAGGAAGCCTTGGATTCTTCTCCTACTGTCTCTAAAAAAAAAAAAGGTCATCGGCTCCGACAAGTCTGTCGGAGCCGACTGCTAAGAAGCATAAGTCGACTTCTTCTTCCTCGGCTCCACTGACTTCGGGGCCGACGGTCGAAGGGTCTGCCTCGATGCCTCTTTCCTCGGCTCCATTAGTTTCGGAGCCGCAGGTTGGAGTATCGAGAGGCGAATCACCTCCATCGGTTCCGATGGTTTCGGAGCCGGTTGAGGTGTGCAGCTCAGACTCTTCCCCCTCGGCTCCGAAGAAAGCTCCTTCGGCGCCGATTGTGCTTCATGCTGTGGCGGATCCGGCGCCGATAGTGTTGGAGCCTTTTCGGAGCCGGTCCCCTACATTGTCGGAGCCGAGAGGAAAGTCTTCTCGATTGTCTACCTCCTCTAAATCCTCAAAACTGTCGGATTCGGATTTGGATAGGGTTATTCAGAGGCTTTTCCAGTCTCCAGTTTTTGCTCAAATGGTCTCGGCTCCGGCCCAGTTGGCTTGGGCCGATCCCCTCGAAACTCGATTCCTCCTCCAACCTCCTCGGAGCCGTTGGAGTCGGTGATGGTGGAGCACGGCGGAGCCGTACGGTTGGAACCGAGACCCCTTCGAGGTCTTTCGGCACCGACTACTGTTCCTACCCTGTCCTCGGGTTCAGGGTTTGGTACTGGGACCTCCTCAGCCGAGCCCGAGGGGAACATCTTGGGACTGGGTGCCTCGGTACCTAGTCTTCCCCTCGGAGCATCGGCTGCCGGAATCCCTAGTGCCGTCGTGGCCTCTCGGCCAGTGATCTCCACGGAGTCTGGAGGTCCGGCCTTTGAGGCCATGAGGAGCACGCTGGCCATGTCCTTGCCGGCTCAGCAGGCTTCCACCTCACCGTCCCTAGACCTGGAGACTGGTGCTTCTGTCGTATTGCAGTCCCATGGCAGCAGGGCCCCAGGGCCTGAGGATACCCCCATTGGGGGTTCCCTTCTTCCGGGGGGTCCGTCCGAAACTGCTTCGGACGAGCCCCCACGGAAGAAATTGTGCAAGAGGAAGCACGTGGACTCCCAAGATGAGTCTGTCACATCGGACACTGACCTCGATGACGCGGAAGGGTCCCCTAAATCATCTTCGGATGATGTCTCTTTCTCAGATATCCCAGTGATTCTGAGACAGAGAGGAGATTGGCAGGCCAAAACCCCTTCCGCTGAGGAGTCAGTCTTCCTCAAGGCCTTCGGGGCCCAACCCTCCGCCTCCTGGGTGTCTCCGCCCTTCGATGAACTCCTTGATTTGGTTTCTCGAAGGGCTTGGGAACACCCTGATTCTGTGGAACCGGTGCCTGCAAGACCTAATAAATTTCTTTCAGCCCCCCCCCCCTCCAGAAGGAATTTTTGACTAAAGGAGTTCCCGTAGATGCTATGGTGGTGGCATCTGCCACACAGCAGGACGTGGCAGAGGCTTCAACGTCTATCCACCCTCCTAATAAGGATTCCAGGAGCATGGATAGGTACGGGAAGCGTACCCTCTCTTCAGCGGCCTTTACCTTACGGTCATTGAATTACTTATGTCACTTTACCAGGCTCCAAAGGGACCTCCTTAAAGAGCTAAGTGACTCCCTCACTGGTAATCTACCTGAGGCGCTAGCTCACACTGTTGGCGCCCAGATGTCTACCTTATTTTCCATCGTAAACTCGTCCATGAGGCTCATTTCGTATGCGGCCGAAGGGGCGAGTAGAGCAGCGGGAACAGGCGTTGCCCTCAGGAGACACGCCTGGTTACGCTTGTGTTCATTTGCGGAGGCCTTCAAGTCTTCCTTCGCCGACGCCCCCTTTGATGGGTCGTCTTTGTTTGGACCCAAGGTGAAGGACACACTGACTCGGTGCGAGCAGGAGGGCAAGACCTTGACTGCCGTTGGGGCCCGCTTTTCCGCTCCTTCTAGGCCTTACCCCAAGGCCCAGAGAGGAGGGAAAATGTGGTTCAGAAAAACTCAGAGGTCTTTCCCTACTCCACCCAGTGATCCCCCCTCCAGAGGCAGGGGGGGGGAATTCAGGAAGACGCCGCCCCAGAGGCGGCAGAGGCCCCCGTAACTCTGGAGACCGCGATTCCTTTCGTGGTTCTTCCTACACTCAACGTCCCTGAGTTGTTGCCCGACTGTGCAGCTCCGGAGCCAGTCGGGGGTCGTTTTGCGGAACACCCACAAGCTTGGGAAGCTATAACCAGCGATCAGTGGGTGCTCCGGATTATAACCGGAGGCTATCTCATTCCCTTCATCAAGCCCCCCCTTCCCTTAAGGGAAATCCCGGACGTGCCACCCAGTCAGCGGGATCAGGCAGCAATAGAGGTTTCAAAGCTGCTAGAAAAAGGAGTCATCCAGCCTGTCCCCACCGACCAGATCGGATCAGGAACTTACTCAAGATTATTTTTGGTGCCAAAAAAGACAGGGGACTTCAGGCCCATTTTGGACCTCAGTTCATTGAATCGTTTTGTGAAAAAGTCCAAATTCCGAATGGTCACCCTTCAATCCATTCTCCCACTGTTGGGGAAGGATGCATGGATGTGCTCCATAGATCTCCAGGACGCTTACTATCACATTCTGATAGGTCAAGAGTCCAGGAGACATTTACGCTTCCGCCTGGGAGACAGTCATTTCCAGTTCCGAGCACTGCCCTTTGGTCTCACCACAGCCCCCAGGGTGTTCACCAAGTGTCTGGCAGTGGTGACTGCTCACCTGAGAAGTCTAGGATTCCAGGTGTTTCCTTATCTAGACGACTGGCTCCTTACTGCCACCTCCAAGCATCTACTATTTCAGGCGCTCATGGCCACGGTCACCTTGGGCCGTTTCTTGGGAATTACGTTCAATTGGCAAAAATCTGTACTACAGCCATCTCAGCGTATTACCTTTATAGGCGCAGAGTTAGATACAAAAAGGATGTGCGCCTTCTTACCGGCAGCAAGAATTCAAGTTTTGCAAAACCAAGTCAGATCCTGCCTCCCCCTATCAAGAGCTTCGGCCCATCTGATCCTACAAGTGTTGGGCTCGATGGCATCAACTATACTCCTAGTCCCCTTAGCCAGGCTCCACATGCGAATTCTGCAATGGCTTCTGTCGGTTCAATGGTCCTATCAGGAACTCCCCTTGAACCACTTAGTCATGATCACGGAGAGTTGCCGTCGGGATCTGCGTTGGTGGCTCCTCCGATCCAATCTCGACCAGGGGCGATCCTTTATTCCTCAATCCCCCGTTGCCACTGTGACCACGGATGCCTCCCAGGTAGGGTGGGGGGGTCATTACCTGGACAGGTCGGTCCAAGGCACATGGCAACTCCAGGAAGCGCATTTACATATCAATATCCTGGAGATGAGAGCGGTACTCTTGGTACTACAAGCTCTCCATCACGCTCTCCCGCAAGGTCCCATTGCTATCCTATCCGACAACATGTCGGTGGTTTGGTATATAAACAAGCAAGGTGGAACCAGGTCATACCCGCTGTGCAGAGAAGCCATGAGACTTTGGCACTGGGCGGTAGCTACCAACTGCTTTCTAATGGCAACGCACATACCGGGGAAATCCAATGTGATTGCGGACAGACTAAGCAGGACCATTCTGTTACCCCACGAGTGGTCCCTCAACCAAAGAGTTGCTGCGAAAATCTTCGCCAAATGGGGTCTCCCTTGCTGCGACTTGTTTGCCAGCCCCCACAATGCGAAGTGCAGAGAGTTCTTCACTCTGATCCCCTCTCAGGGACAGATTCCCAGGGACGCTCTAACCCACATTTGGCCCCCCGGTCTTCTTTATGCCTTCCCTCCGGTTCCCCTCCTGCCGAGGGTGATACAGAAGGCAATTTACCTGGAGAGCGAAATGATTTTGATTGCCCCGCACTGGCCTCGTCAGGTTTGGTTTCCCTTCCTTCAGAGGTATGCAGTAGAAGGTCCATGGTTTTTGGACCCAGTGCCGGACCTGCTGACTCATCAGTCAGGACACTTTCACCCGTCTCTCAGGTCCTTGAGGTTGGCGGCATGGTTACTCCGCTTCCATCCTTAATCCGAGACAATTCCCTCTCTCCGGAGGTGATCCACATATTGTCTTCTTCTCATAAACCTTCCACTGTCAAACTCTATTCCAGCAAATGGAAAAGGTTCACCTTCTGGGCTCAGCAACGAGGTATAGACCCCCTTACTGCCCCAGTATCGGAGGTTTTGAATTTCTTGGCCTCTCTTTTTCAATTGGGCTCCTCAGTTTTCACGATTAAGGTTCAACTAGCGGCTATCTCTAATTTTCATGCTTCTTTTGAACCTTCGTTGATGTCTCACAAACTTTGTAAGTCTTTCCTTAAAGGAGCATGGCTCCTTAGGCCCCCAATATCTCACCCTGTTCCCCCTTGGGACCTGAATTTGGTTCTTGCTGCCTTAACTGCCCGCCCTTTTGAACCAGCTGGTACCTGCGATTTGAAATTTCTGTCCTGGAAAACTGCCTTTTTAGTGGCCATAACTTCGGCCAGGCAGGTTTCAGAACTTCAAGCTCTTTGTTCTGATCCTCCTTATTTGATATTCCACAAACATAGAGTGTCCCTGAAATTAAATCCCTCCTTTTTACCAAAGGTGGCTTCTTCTTTCTGTATTCAACAGACTCTGGAGCTCCCTGTATTTTTTCCCGAGTTTTCTAATAATGCAGAATATATTCTTCATCAATTGGACGTCCATAGACAACTGCGTTTTTATTTGAATAGAACCACTCAGACGCAGAAATCAAATCAACTGTTTGTTTCCTTTGCAGTAAACAAATTGGGTCAACCAGTAGCTAAAACATCCATAGCTAAATGGATTAAAGATTGCATCTCTTTCATTTATTCTCAGGCTAACAAAGAGCTTCCCTTTCCAGTCAAGGCTCATTCTACCAGGGCAATGGCTACTTCTGTAGCTTTTTACTCCAAATTATCAATAGGTGATATTTGTGCTGCGGCTACCTGGACTTCTCCGCACACTTTCATTTCTCATTACAAACTAGATGTGGTTTCTCGAGGCAGGGCTTCCTTTGGTTCCACAGTTCTCAGGAGTGTTTTCCAATGAGCCACCCGGGATTTAGGTGCTAGGGACGCTGTCCCATCAGTTATGAATGTAGGCGAGATAGGATCCCATTACATCTTTTAGTTATGTACTTACCATAACTTCAGATGTATGGGATCCATCTACTTCATTCATCTCACCCTCCTTCCCCCTTCCATTGGGATTTAGAGGAAATGTAGTTCCATTTGGAGATCTTCTCTTGAAGAACTTTAGTTGGTTGTAGTAACTACTATTTTTTCTGTGTTTGCATGTTAGTATGAAAGCGAACAAACAAGATCTGGGGAAGCAGGTGTGGTGCATCCTGGGATAGAGGGTAGCCCAGCCAATAAGAGACTTCGTTCTCGGCCAACTAGTACACTAGAACGAAGTCTCTTATTTCCCTTCTCGGCTCCGAACCCATCAGTTATGAATGTAGGCGAGATGGATCCCATACATCCGAAGTTATGGTAAGTACATAACTAAATGTTTTCAGCAAGGAATATTAATTATGGGTAGAGACTGGAATTTGGTTTGCAACAGTAGAGATGTGTCTGGGGAGCCTAGAAGGGAAATATAATGAAGGAGGGTAGATTTTTGAAGAAATTTATGAAGTTGTTTGGCATGGAAGATGTGAATTCAGTACTAGTAGTTCGGAGTGAATTTGCATATTATTCTCCAAGATACAAAAAGTGGGCTAGACTAGATAGAATTTATATCTCACAGGAACATGTGTGTTTAATTGAAGGTCTTGAAATGCGCCCAATAACTATTTCAGGTCATGTACCAGTAATAACTAAAATAAAAATGCAAGGTAATGAAATAAAAATGAGACACTGGTGCTTTCCCACCTATCGATTGAAAAGAAAGGAATTTATAGAATGGGTTTTGGAATTAATTCAGGAGCTACTACAGAAGATAGAAATTTCTTCTGAAAATATAGCTAGGGAGTGGGATAAAATTAAAGTGGAATTTAAATCTAGGGTGGAAATAAAGGAAAGGGAGATATGGTTAAGAAATAACAAGAAATATTTAGAGGGACTGACAAATGTTAAAGTATCACAAAATACAGGGAATTTTTCAGAACAAGAAGAGGAGCAACTGCATAATCCTAAACAGAAAATAAGGGATTACCTCTATAATATGCACAAGTTTAGAAAGTTTTCTGTTAAGCAACTGTTTTTTGATAATTCTAGAGCACACAAACTTTTAGCACAATGATTCAGACAACAGAAAGTGGAAAATGGCTGTCACTAAGCTTAGGAAAGAACCATAGCTGTCCATTACCTCAACAGTACAAAATAATTATATATGCACCATGGTTGGGGTGAGAGTGGGGATATTGAAGACCCATGGATGTCAAGGTGGTTGACAATGAGAATCGAGTCCTCACCCAGTTGACTGTCACCACTGTCACCTCACTGCGCCGATGGCTGGAGTGCCAGATGTCTGCATCTCCTCCTGCTATTTTGGACGAGGATGGAGAGCAGTGTCTCCAGCAGTGTGACACACAATCCTATGCACCAAATCTGGCAGTTCTTCATGAGTGAAAAAATCACCACCTCTGCCACTGCTCCCAGAGGGAACCACTGAGCTTGCCCAGATAGTGCGGGGCAGCAAGAGGGGATGCTGCCAGGTTGCATCCCAGATGTGCTGAGCAGCAGTGCTGTAGCTGGTGCAGTGGGGGCAGGTGAATCCTGTGGGATAGGCCCACCCTGTTGTTCTATGGGAACAAAATATAAAGGACCCCAAAACAAAAAAAATTAAAAAAGGAAAAAAAAAATAAACAAAGAAGAGATGAAAATGGTTGGGTTGAGAGGAAAAACAAGGATAACATTAGTAACTTCATATGTGACATACAAAGCATTGATATAATTATTTGACTCTATTCTGTTAACATTACATTTACGACTAACAACTGCTAACAAAAGTTTTTATTACTTTTAAGACTACCCAGCTCATAACAAATGTACACTATAGTACAGATTGCAGCAAGCAATCCATGATGAGTGCATATATTGCACATATGTATGTAAAGATTGTACAGATTGCAATTTACAGCAAGCCATTTGTGCCACTGGTATAGAGGTCTGAAGTTACATTATTCTCTAAGACTGTACTGTTATTTTGGCATGTTCACTGTTATTTGAGAATATGGAACTTTTGCTTTGTGCTACAGACTAAGGCATGCATACTTTCTTTTACAGTTGAGATATACAATAAGCTGTCTTTAATTTTTAATGCTACAATAATAGTACTTTTCTGATGCATACATGCTGCATGCTTCTCACATCCTTGCCAATCTCGTAGCATGGATCCTGGCATTTGAAGCCCATTCTGTAGCAGCTGTGGAAAAAAACAAAACTGAATACTATTATGAATACTAGTCTTGACTATATTCAGATTTTAAATCTTGTAAGTCATCACTGTAATTGATATTTACGCATCTGTGGAGTGTTCCCACTCTGAAATTCCCCAATCCAGTGATGGAAGGTATCCCTCTTCCTCCTCCTGAGGTTGGCAGAATGGTGCCTACATTGATCACCAGTGTGGGGGATACCTGTAGCACTGGTCAAAGCCCTGACAACACTATTCCATGCTTCAGATTTGTATTCTGAGCTGGAATAGTCCTTCTGCAGCAATTGGGGCCCATGATGCCTAACTAGGAGTCCAACAAAAAGTTTGGACTCCTGGACATCCCACATCTGAGCTCTGAAGCGTGCTCCCTCTCCACAAACACCAGACATGCGTACTAAAGTTCAAGCTCAATGTAGAATGAACTTTTTCCGCCAATTTCATATTATATTTTCCTGCCAATTTCATTTAGCCAGTGTTTGAAAATATTGCATGATTCTCACCATCACAGAACCACTGTGCTCGAGAGTGTGCAATGGTGAGCAACATTAGCTAGCAATGCACTTTCAGGTGTATTGGATGTAAACCTAAAAGTATTTAATCAGTTACATACAACTGGTCAGAACCGAGTATCATCTGGCCCAGAAAAGGAAATGGATCAATGCATTATAGGTGGTGCCACAGACTCATTTGAGTAGCAGTTATATTTTAGAGGCTAAATAGAAACGGACAGTTTAATCTGCTGTTGCAAATACTTGATACTTCAGTGACTTTGTGGCAGCTGGTGTTAATGCACTGCATGCAGTGATATGTTCTTGTTTGGGGTCCAGTGGTACTGAGTCCAAATACAGCTGTATCAAATAGGTTCATAGGTGTTTACTAAGCTAATGACCACAAGGGTCTTTTTAAGCCTAGCCATGCATCACAAATCTCTGACAAGTTTTGATACCTTTGATAAGTGTAAACATGGGCCTGGGAGATGAACTATTTACAAGTTACCTGTGTCCATTAGAGACATAGGTGCCAGACTAGAGATGAATTTCCAGTTTCCCATCCAATTGACCAAGTTGCACTTGAATTGGGGTAGGGAGAAACTCTGCTTCACATGGATGGGGAGCCTGTTCCATAAACGCGGTAGTCTCTAGGATGCATACCTATCTCTTCAGCAGGTCCTGTTTATATCACAGGCAAGGTTTAAGTCTTTAAAATGGGTAATTCTTGTGCTGTTTGTTTTGTGGATATGCAGGAGGTCCATCAGAGTGTGGTCTGGTAATGCCCTATATGCTAGGCATAGATCTCCCCTCAAAAGCCTGTAGGAGGCAGAATGCAGGGATAGGGCCTTGAGGTGATCTGCGTAGGGCATTTTACTTATGCCCTGTATTCTTTTAGTGAGGAACCTCTGTGGACGATCCAATTGTTGGATATGCCTTGGGCATTGTACTCGATAGATCTGATGAATGCCAAATACAGTGGAACAATGACTTCCTTGGACTTAGATGCCATACCTTTGTTTATAGGTTGCACAACATAGAATGATTTCCTCACCACTGTAGACACATAATAGTCAAAGGCTAAATTACTATCTATGTGTGTCCCTAAGTCTCTGACTACTGGGTCAACTCTAAGGGGGGTGTTGTCAATGTGATAGTTACCAGGGATAGATGACTTCACAAAGGATACTATTATGCATTTCTTGGCATTTAGTTTTAGTCAATGGCTCTGACACCAGTTGTTTGTCTGTGTCAGCCCCTCCTGGAGTACATTTGTGTCAGTGTGAGATTCAATGACAGCTCCTAATTTGAAATCATCTGCAAATTTAGTCAGCCAGAGACCATTGACATTGGCCTTGACTTCTGAGAAGTAAATGCCAGAAAGGAGCAGTCCAAGGACTGATCCCTGAGGGACTCCACTTGTGATTGGCCTCTTTGTAGAGGTTGACATCCCAATTCTAACTTCCTGGGTCCTGTCTGTGAGCCAGTTGGCTCTTGAGCTCGTCAACAATGCCCGAGTGGGGTATTGTGTCAAATGCCTTGGCCAGGTCAAGGTAGGCAGTGTGAACAATGTTACCCTCATCAATTGCTTTGGTGACCTTCTTAAAGAAGTCCACCAGGTTGAGTAGGCATGAACTGCCCTTGACGAAACAAAACTAAACTGGGTTGGGTCCAGTCTGGAGGTTTACTATATCTCTGTTGACCATCTCCACGATAATTCTTTCCATGGCTTTACATATAAGACTAGTGAGACTTATGGGTCTGTAGTTTCCAGGGTTTGTAGATGGTCCACCTTTGTGCAGAAGGATGACTGTTGCCTTTCTCCATTCATGAGGCATGAAACCAGTTTGGAGGCTGCAGTTAAGTAGTAATTCCAGACCCTGATAGATCATGTTTCATGCTATTTAGACGGCATCCTGGATATTGTCTGGGCCCATTGATGCAGTGTTCTTGGTCTTAGAGAGAGCATTAAGGACCTGTTCCCTAGTGATAGTGGGGGAAGTTATATTTGATGATATTTCCTGAGGGAAGGTTGGGGGGAGGGGTAAAGGTGGAGCTGACTTTATTGGCCAGGAGGTTTGCTATGTCTTCTGGCTCAGTATAGGTGGCTCCATTTACAATAAGCTGTCCACACAATTGTGTAGTGCCTTTGATAAAGATGCTTTGTGGTTGTCCTTGGCCTGGGAGGTCAAACTTACCTCAAATTTGGCTTTGGTAGACTTTGTCTTCTAAGTTGTTTGTTTAGTTTGATGAGAGTGCTTTTATCCTGCTGGGTACTGCACCTCTTAATTTTTGCCATGATTTTCTTCCTCCTGTTAAACAGCCTTTGGTTTTGTGATTCCACCAGGATGGCGTGTTTTACGAGTTAGTTCTGTACTTCTTCCTGGTGGGTACAGCTGCTTCTATGCACCTATTAACCTGCTTGTACAGAGTTTCTATGAACAGTTCTGCATAGGCAGCAGTGCTCTCAAAGTTTGTGGGGGCTTGAAATTTTGCCAGGTTCTCACTTAATAACAGGAGGTTAGCCTTAGAATAGTTCCTGAATATTCCAGGTTTAGCTGGGGGTCCAGGTTTTATTTTTACTTCAAAGGAGACTATTTTGTGGTTTGATCTTACCAGGGAAGGCATTACAGTAAGGGATGTGCAGCAGTCTCCCATATTAGTGAGGACCAGATCCAGTATGGGTGCACCCCTGGTTGGTGTATTGACTATCTGGTTCAGGGAGTTAGTGTTTACAAAATCCAGGAATCTTAGTGCATGTACATTTGGTGTCTTGTAGGATTCCCAGTTATTAGTGGAGTAATTAAAGTCACCCATGAATATAGTATTGGATTAGAGGGTTAGTGTTTCTACTAAGTTTAAATACATGGTATGGGTTTCCTTGGTCATAGAGGTGGACCTACAGCTTGCAAGGAAATTATATTGGATTTTGCCTATGGTGATTTGAACATGGAGCAGCTCAAGTGCATTGCCCTGTTTGACCAGACTTGAAGTATATTTATCTTTGATGTAAATAGAGACACCTCCACCTTTAGTCCCTGTTTGTGAAGTAGCAAGCCTAAATGTGTGGAAGGTATTATAACCTAGCACTGTTGGTGTGCTCTCCGCGGCTTTAAACCATGTCTCAGTGACCACACAGATGTCAGCATTCTCTAGGGTAAAGAGAGCTTCTAGGGAGTGGAGTTTTTTTGTTTAGGCTCCTAACATTGAGGAGTAATACCTTTAGATTTTCTTGGTTTTGATTTGCTGTGTCGGAAGTACTTTCAGTCTGGCATTGCCTAAAAAAGGCACTATGGGGAAAGACAATGTTTTAGCTAGTATTTGAAAGCCTACAGGGGAGAGGTGAAGACCATCTCTGGCAAAGCAGCATGGTATGTTGACCATCTCCTTCCATGCTGACAAATATTGCACCCGCTTAGAATGACACTAGGAACTAAGCCAGTTATTAAAGTCATTCATCTTTTGTTAGTATTGTGGTATAATTCTTGGAGAAGGTAAAATGCTGCTCAATGCTATGCTCATACCAGCCTGAGGCACATATTCCAAGAGCTCCATGATGTCTCTCTTCATATAGTCTAAGGAGATAATGTCTCTCTTTATATAGTCTAAGGAGATACGTGTCAGGTCATTTACTCCCACATGGACTATGACTGAGTTGTATTGGTAATTGTGGTCCAATGATCTGTATGCCTGTGTAATGTGTCAGATCCTTTCTTCTTACTCAACCTGGTGAGAGGGACATTAGTGTGTCTCATGATGGAGTCTCCGATGACTAAAATGGTGGATTGTGTGGTGACTTGCCTTATGGGCTTAGAGGTAGAGGCTCCATGAGATGCAGCTGTATGTGTTGATGTTGGTGTTGTTTTGAAAGAGCATATTTTGGGCTGCTGATGGCATTTGTTATGTGTACTTCATCTAGGAGGTCTTTGTGGTTTAGGAAGGTAACATTTAAGTGCCTCAGTATATGTGGGTTGATGTGTCTGCTTTGAATTGTGCATGATGGGTGCAGCGTGTGTACTACTGACAACCTTATTGACATTAGAATACTTTTATGTGAGAGCTTTGCCTTCAGTGACATTGTATAAATATAGGTCTCACATACCATATCAGTTTGTTTGAGAATTAACTGGTTGTCAGTAAACATTAGTCAATTTCTGCATTGCTTCAGGATGCCCATATCCACCAAGCCGGTAACGGAGACAGTAAGAAAGTTCATTTAAATGCTTTGTATTACCCTTGCTGCACTTTGGTGAATGATGCACACCATCAAGCAATAATGCTTTATAAAAAAAGAAATTGGGAGGATAGGACAGTGCTACACGTTGACAATTACTGTTAAATTACTCTGTGGCATTACCTATTAATGCTTAGAGCCATTCAGTTTTGGGGCCAGGTGGTACTAGGTTCAAATCCAGGTATATGTAAATGCTATTCACATAGTTCATGCTAATATGTTCAACCTATTTATTCTATCAACTTTCTAGGTATAGAAGTGCAGTGGTAACTATCTGTACATATTTTATGGCCCATTGTCCCCCTGTTATGTATGCCTTTGGATATCAGTGACAGGTTTCATATCACTGAATGCGTGACAGACACTTTCAATGGGGATCTTCATGCAACATGAACTTTTTTAAGATCCCAAATAAGGCATAGTGCTTGTATTGAGGTGCAATTGAGAAGTATTATATGTGCAGCCCTGGTGGCATACCTCTCAACTGTACTGATTTCCGCAGAATGTCCTAATTTTTGCCTCATATTTTTCGTCCGTTTTTTATAAACTTGTGGTTTTCTGGTACGCTAGTGGGAAATTATTAAAGACAGAAGTTAGAAAATAATCACAGACATTTGTATTTCTGACTTCATATCTTTCAGAAAATTCATGCTAATGAAAAACCTGTTATTCTGTCAGCTTTTTAAGTTTGTAAGAGCAATTTTTAAAAATGTTCCCTATTTTTGGGCCTTTGTCCCACTTTTATTTATGGCTTTGTCCAGATTTCTTGCTCTAAGATGTTGAAAGGTATTTCTGGTGGTCATTGTGGCGTTTTGTGCAAATTCGCACAATGTAGAAGCTTGGACTTATGTAGAATTGCTAGCCTTTTGCAGCTAGCAACACTACACAGAAATGCTGTTTGCATTAACCTGAGAGGTTTTGCGGCCAGCAATAGTGATACAAGCTGTGAAACCTTCCTCAGGCATGCCACATTTCATTAATATGCATTGTGCAGTGCCACAAACGAGCAGCATCTCATCCACGGTAAAACTTTGTGTAGGCTCTGCGTTAAACCTACACAGAGTTTATTGAATCTTGGGGGATGTCTTGTACCAAAGCTGAAACTTGAACTGCTTTTTGCTGAACAGCTGCAGGATTCTTCTCAGTCAGTATTTTCTCTTCACCTTTTCTAGGTGATTTTCCTTCAGGCTCTCTTGGTTCTTCTCTGCAGGAATCCAGGCAACATATTAAGTAGCTAGTAACAGAATTTTACTCAAGTTGGCAATATCTCAGGCTATAGTTTCTCAGTTACAGTTTCACACTGGGAAAGCTGAAGTCAAGCTGTTGATCAGTGTGCAGCCATCTTGGAAGCCTCCATCACTTTCTCTCCTTGCTTTAACTGAACAGTCTGGGTAATCAGGAGGTATTTTAAACATATTGTGAAACATATTTATTCATTTGTGCAACTATTTTAGCCAAGCATTATGTTGAGCTGCTGTTACTGCAGGCCCCCCTGTGTTACATGTTGGATCAAAAGGAAAATGTAATGGCAGGGCTTTGCCTGTCATCAATACAATCCCTGTCTTAGCATTAGGGGTTGCTCATATACCAGTCAGTATAGCAGGCAAATGTGCTATCCAATTGGCCTCCTTTACTAACTAAGCTTTCTTCAATCTTTCCTTTATTGTCCTGTTTGTACCTTCTACTGTACCAATACTTTATAAATGGTAAGGTACATGAAATCTTTGCTGAATACTAAACAGGTTACACATCACCTTTATTACCAGACTTCGAAGTTGTGACCTTTTGTCTGTTTCTGTAATCTGGTAATCCACAATGAGAAAAAAATAAGTCCATAAAGCTGAGGCTGTTTTCTTTGCTGTACAGTTCTTTATGACTATTGGTTCAACCCATTTACAAATGGTATCTATATTAACTAATCTCTAATTCTGTATTCACCTTTTGCAAATGACAATGACAGTGACCATGCATAATCAATATGTACACTGTATCAGTGTCCTTCTTACACTGGAAGATGATGCAAATGTGTTTCTTAAATGACAGGATTCATTTGTAAGCACACAAGTGTGTTCTTCAACAGTATGTTTATATAGTTTTTAAGATCTGGATTCCAAATTTTGTTTTGTGGACCATAACCTTCTGTTTCCCAAATGTCCCAGAATGTGATGGTTAAATTTTAATAGCTGTTTAGCTAAAGCATATGGTACATATGGCAAAAGGTCTTTCTGTATCTTAAAAGTGTACACTATTGGATGTGAACTAAAAGAATGTTGTGTACATTTAACCATGCCTTCCATTGTTCCCAGTGTCTTTTGTATCTGCAGTAAATCCTGTATTCCTTCTGTTTTAGCCCCTGATTTCTAGAACATGGCTGCAAATACTGAATCTTTGAGTACTCAGGAATTGTTCTCTCATCTGTCTTACTTCACAGCTGTGTGTGTGAGTCCAGAGGAATTTACTTCCTTGGTAGCCTTTTATCATAGCAGCATCTGCAAAAGCATTGTCTTTAAAACATTTGATGTTCTGTAGTCCTATCTCACCTTCATTCTTACATATGGGATCGGAGCCGATCCTCGGCTCTGACTTGGCCTATTTACAAGCTGGAAGTCTTCTAGTTGGCTCATGGCTAGGTAGGTATCCCATGGTGCACCAGTACAATCCCCAGATCTCGTTTGCAGCGTTGACGAGTTCGGTTGAGCTTCTCTTTGGCTCTGGCTAAGTTTTGCATTTACTTAAACTTTTTCAAAATTTTTTGGTACTGTTTTAGTTTAAAATAGAAACACTGTTACTGTATTATTGTTTAGTCACAGTTAGCGTAGTTTGCTATTAGAATAGTTAGTCTTATAATTGCACCATTTGGTGCAATCCTTGGCCTTTTGGCCTTTTTGAATTCTTAGTACTGGTATCCAGTGTGCTGGTTTTCGTTTCTTTATAGACAGTATTTGTAGGCACCTTTTGCGTTCTGTTAGACTGTGTGTTAGTAGGCATAAGTAAAGTTTTTTGGTGGTTTCCGCTTGTAGAATTGTTATTGTTGTTAACAGAACGAGGTTATATTATTCCTTAGTCATAAGTCTGAGTTTTTTGGCGATTCCCGCTTATTTCATTGGTTACTGTTGTTAACAGAACTACGTTCTGTTTCCCTTGTTAGTATTCCTGTTCGAGTTTGTGAAATTCTCTGCTTTCTGTAACTCTAGGTCTGTTTTAGTTAGAAGACCTAGTTTCTCCATTTCCCTTCCTGCCCGGACTAAGCCCGTTTAAGGAGGACCTAGTCCTCGTGGTGTCTTTCTCTTTTCTGCAGGGCTAGGCCCGTTTAAATTAGAGGACCTAGTCCTCTCTCTCCTCCTTTTTTTGTATGGATCCTCTACCGGTCTCCCCTATATTGAAGTCTCCAATATTGCAGAGATCCCGTTCTCCTACTCTGTCATCCATGTCTTCCAGGAGCTTATCAGAAGAAGATGTGGAGAGGGTAGTGCTGAGACTGTTGAAGTCATCTACCTTACCTAAATTGTTGTTGGCTCCGACCCAGTCGGTTCCGGAACCACTTGAGTCCGGTCAGCCCCCTTCGATCATTCCTCCTCCGAGCCATGCTAGTCTTTCGAGCTGGAGTGTTTGGTACCACTGGTGGAACCTTCAGTTCCAGCTCCCCCGGGGCTGTTTTGGAGCCGAGTTCTGCTCCGACACTCCTGTCGCCGTCCATAGTGTCTAGGAGCCGAAGCTCCCTGGTCGGCCCTGATGAGGATGCTTGGAACCGAACTTCTTTGGTTCTGAGTCTTCCTCTCGGCACGTCGGCTAGGGTGAGTACGGATCCTATGTCTATCTCAGAGCCGATGGCTCTACAGCTGGCGACATCCACGGCCCCCTCGGAGCCGGGGAGGTCTTCGGAGCCGGAGAGGTCGGCATTCGAGATGATGAGGAGTGTGCTGTCCAGATCATCAGCTCCTACCAAGGGTACTGACACTCTTTCCCCCAAGGCACCTACTTCTGTCTCAGCTCCTCCTCGCTCCTTGGACAGCAGAGATGCTCAGCCTCAGGAGCCACCAGCTTGTGGCCCCCACTCTTCCGAGACCTCCCTGGAATATCCTTCATAAGAGCCTGCATGGAAGAGAACATGTAAGAGGAAACATGTAGACTCCCAGGATGAGTCTCTGACCTCTGACACTGACCTTGAGGAGTCAGAAGGTTGTTCTCTGATTATGTCTCCTTCGTAGACATCCTGGAGATCCTTAAACAGAGGTGCGGCTGGCCCACTGTCACCCCTTCTGATGAGGAGTCAGTGTACCTGAAGGCTTTTGGGTCTCAACCTTCCGCCTCTTGGGTGTTTCCACCTTTCGACGAACTGATGCAGCTAGTTAGTCAGAAGGTGTGGGATACTCCTGATGCTGTGAAGCCAGTCCCCAGGAGACCAAATAAGTTGCTTTCTGCACCCCCAGAAAAGGATTTTTTGTCTAAAGGTGTTCCTGTAGATACCATGGTGGTGGTGGCGGCCACTAAGAAAGAGCTAGCTGAGACTTCTTCTTCTGTTTATCCGCCGAATAAGGAGTCTCGAACAATGGACAGATACGGGAAGCGTATCTTTTCTTCAGCGGCATTCACCCTTAAATCGCTGAACTACCTTACTCACTTCACAAGGCTTCAGAGAGATCTCCTTAAAGAGTTAGGAGATTCTCTACAAGGTACATGTACTGAGGGAGTCCCTGACAAGGTGTCTGCACAGTTGTCCACCTTGAACTCTATCATCAACTCTTCCATGCGGCTTATTTTGTATGCGGCCAATGGAGCGAATAGAGCAGCGGGTTCAGGAATTTCCCTAAGGCATCATTCCTGGATGCGCTTGTGTAACTTTGCGGAACCATTCAAGTCTACCTTTACCAACGCCCCCTTCAACGGTTCCTCATTGTTTGGACCCAAGGTAAAGGACACTCTCACCCGGTGTGAGCAAGAAAGAAAAACACTCTGCCATGGGAGTACGTTTTACTGTTCTCTCTAGACCATACCCTAATGGTCAGAGGGGCGGTAAGATGTGGTTCAAGAAGTCCCAAAGGTTTTTCCAGGATGCACAGGGTGACTCCTCCTTCAGAGGCAGAGGAGGAGGACGAAATGGTAGACGTCACCCTAGAGGCAGGGGTGGTCCGCAAAACCAGGGAGGTCGCGATTCTTTTCGGGGCCGGCCTTACCAGCACTCCTGATGTAGGGCCCGACTGTGCTTCTCTGGGGCCGGTCGGGGGTCGCATTTCTTTGTATCCAGAAGCGTGCTGGGTATCACTCAAGACAAGTGGGTACAAAGAATTATTACCAGAGGTTATATCATACCCTTTTCTCTTCCACCCTTTGTTCCCAAGTGGATCCCAGATGTTCCACCCGATCACAGGGATCAGGCAACTGTGGAGGTCAACAAGTTGCTGTCAAAAAGAGTCATCCAAACCATCCCAGCAGACCAAATAGGATCCAGAACTTACACCAGATTCCTTTTAGTGCAGAAATGTACAGGGGACTGGAGGCCCATTTTGGACCTCAGCAGATTGAACAAATCAGTAAAAAAGGACAGGTTCCAGATGGTGACACTGCATCCTATACTCCCGTTATTAGGGAAAGACAATTGGATGTGCTCAATAGATCTCCAAGAAACCTACTACCACATAAAAATGGACAGGGCATCGAGGAGGCATCTACTCTTCCGGCTGGGAGCCAGTCATTACCAGTTCCGTGCTCTGCCCTTTGGTCTCACCACAGCCCCCAGGGTATTCACCAAATGTATGGCAGTAGTGACAGCTCACTTGAAATGTCGGGGATTCCAGGTGTTTCCTTATCTGGACGACTGGCTCTTGACTGCCCCCACCAGGCAGCTACTTCTTCAGACCAAGGATGCTACTATTCAGCTTTGTGCCCAGCTGGGAATGTCTATAAATTGGGAAAAATCTGCCTTATTGCCCTCTCAATCTGTGATTTTTATAGGCGCAGAGATAGACATAGTAGACAGGTTGGCTCATCTTCCTGCCGAAAGGGCACAGAATCTGGCTCTTCAAATTCAACATCTTTTCCCCTTACGAAAGGTCAAAGCCAAGATTATTCTACAGCTTCTAGGGACCATGGCTTCCACCATGTTACTAGTGTCACTAGCCAGGCTACACATGAGAATTCTTCAGTGGCTCCTGTCATCCCAGTGGTCTTTTCAGCACCTACCATTATCTCATCACATGTTGCTGACAGAATCTTGCAAGAAGGACCTCCTTTGGTGGGCACTACCCAATCAGTTAACCACAGGCACTTCATTTGTTCCTCACCAACCCATTGCCACTGTGACCATGGATGTCTTCCAGATAGGGTGGGGAGGCATTATCTCGGCAGGACTGTTCAAGGCACATGGCAAGATCATGAGGCTCACCTGCATATCAACATTCTAGAGATGAGGGCAGTGCTCCTGGCGTTGCAAGCACTCCATGACCTTCTGCCTCTGGGGACTATTGCAATACAATCAGACAACATGTAGGTAGTATGGTATATCAACAAACAGGGCGGAACCAAATCTTACCCACTCTGTTGAGCTGCCATGCGAGTTTGGAAATGGGTGATATCTTCCCAGCATTTTCTGGTGGCATCGCACATTCCAGGGACAACCAACGTGATAGCTGACAAGCTCAGCCGGGCAATCCTGAAACAGCGGAACAAATTTTCTGCAGATGGGGACAGCCTTGCTGCGACCTCTTTGCCAGCCCAATCAATGCCAAATGCAGCAGCTACTTCTCCCTCATCCCCCCTCTGGGGGAGTCACCGAGAGACGCACTTGTTCACGATTGGGCCCTGGGTCTCCTGTGTGTTTTTCCTTCCTTTTCTCTCATTCCCAAGGTTATTCAGAAAGTGAAACGACTGGGAAGCAAACTTATCCTCATTGCTCCTTACTGGCCTCATCAGGTTTGGTTCCCCTTCCTTGGGCCTCTTCTCCTACATGATCCTTGGATTCTGGACCCAGTTCCAGACCTGTTGACTCACATGTCAGGTTTGCTTCATCCCTCCTTACACACTTTCAATTTGACAGCATGGCTGCTCCACAGTTCCATCCCTAGTCAGGCTTCACGACTTCTCACCCTCTATGATTCATATCCTTACGTCTTCTCATAAACCTTCCACTAGGAGACTATATTCCAGTAAATGAAGTAGATTCTCTATCTGGGCGGAGAAAATGAATGTTGACCTTTACACTGCCTCCATTCCAGTGGTTTTGGAATTCCTATCTGAGCTTTTTCAGCAGGGATCTGCGGCTGCCACTATCAGAGTTCAATTGGCAGTGATTTCAAATTTTCATCTAGGCTTTCAAGATTCTAATCTGATGTCATTTAAGCTGTGCAAAACTTTTCTTAAAGGTGCCACTTTGTTAAGACCCCCCTTTCAAGAACCTATTGCCTCATGGGATTTAAATTTTGTGTTATCCAAATTAACTTCTCCACCCTTTGAGCCTTCTCATTCATCCTCTTTGAAATTCCTGTCTTGGAAGACTTTGTTTCTGGTGGCTGTCACGTCGGCCAGACGGGTGTCAGAGTTGCAAGCATTGTATGTAAAACCCCCTTATCTGATTTTTCACAAAGACAGGGTGTCCCTTCGTACTAATCCTTCCTTTGTCCCCAAGGTCTGTTCCCATGTCACCTTGAATCAATCCATAGAACTTCCGGTGTTCTTTCCAAATCATTCCAACGCAGCTGAATACAGGTTTCACCAGCTGGATGCCCACAGACAATTACGTTTTTATTTGCACCGGACTAAGGAAATCAGGAAATCAGATCAGTTATTTATTTCCTTCTCCGAATCCAGATCAGGCTTACCAGTTTCCAAGGTAACACTCTCTAATTGGATTTCTAGCTGTATAGCTTACCTTTACAACTCTGAGGGTAGACCTTTACCCTTTAAAATCAAGGCTCACTCTACCAGATCTCTGTCTACCTCTGCAGGCTTTCAGGCCAGGATCCCACTTGATAATATCTGTGCTGCAGCAATGTGGGCTACCCCTCACACTTTTATTACTCATTACAAATTGGATTTAACCTCCAGGGGTAGAGCATCATTTGGTTCCACGGTACTCAGGAGTATTTTTCCTTGAGCCACCCAAGAATAAGGCGCTAGGGATGCTGTCCCATATGTAAGAAAGAAGGTGAGATAGGACTACAGAACATAAAGAAGTTATGTACTTACCATAACGTTCCATGTTTGTAGTCCATCTCACCCTTCATTCTTACAAACCCACCCTCCTACCCCCAGCCTGGAAGTACCTGGATACAGAAAAATATTATTATCCTTTTTTTATGGAGACCTTTTAGTATTGGCTTCTTTTGTATAGTTGTTATTATCTCTCCTAGTTAGCAGCAAACAAGATCTGGGGATTGTACGGATTGTACTGGTGCACCATGGGATAACTACCTAGCCACGAGCCAGCTAGAAGACTTCCAGCTTGTAAATAGGCCGATTCAGAGCCGAGGATAAGCTCCGATCCCATATGTAAGAATGAAGGGTGAGATGGACTACAAACATGAAATGTTATGGTAAGTACATAACTTCTTTTTATCACCAACAGTCTATTGAGCTTTTACCTTATAGGTACTTCATCTGTTAAGATTGTCTTTATCTAACAGATAACTGATCTGATGTTGTTAATCTTCGTTTATTCCTTACTCTTGGGATTCGGTTCCAACCTCAGAACCCACCAAGCCTTTTTTTCAAGCTCACGTCAGCCACAAACCTCTCGAGCTAAGATTTTACCCATCATGCCCTTCTTCCTGTTACCTCAGATCTAGTTTGCCGCATTGCTGTTCAGCCGTGTTGAGCTGTTCCTCTTCAGCTAAGTGTATATTTTTGACAACTTTTGAGTTTTTTTTCTCACAGAATTCTTAGTTTTTCAACTTTATTAAGTCGTATCCTCTTATTCTTTATTACTTGTACCATTTTGGTATCTTCTACTACCTTTGTTGGTAGTCTTTCCTCGCCCTCCCTTTGGCCTTGCTACAATGTGTGTGTGTGTGTGTGTGTGTGTGTGTGTGTGTGTGTGTGTGTGTGTGTGTGTGTGTGTGTGTGTGTGTGTGTGTGTGTGTGTGTCTAGTTTTTGAATTTTTTGTGGATATAATGTCTAAGAAGAAAGGGAGTCCAGGCTTTAAGAGGTGTTCAGAGTGCGGACACAAACTGCCTCACTCTGACACACATGACTTGTGTGTTTACTGTTTAGGCATGCCTCATCTCACAGTGAAGCCGCCCTTTCAGATTGTAAAGGTTTTGCTGCCAGGACTTTGAACGAATGTAAAATTAAACTAGTGCTAAAGAGTATCCTTAAGACCCCTTTCTGCGAGGCTATTTCTGGGTCACAGGAATTTTCTCCTCCTTTCAAACAACATAAAAGGTCTAAGTCTCTTCCATCGTCTCTCTCTCTGGAGACCCTAAGGAATTGAAACATAAAAAGGCTAAAGTGTCAGAGATGTCGGTGTCAGCTGCTGCTTCGGCACC
This sequence comes from Protopterus annectens, assembly GCF_019279795.1. NCBI lineage: Eukaryota > Metazoa > Chordata > Ceratodontiformes > Protopteridae > Protopterus > Protopterus annectens. The sequence goes on from NC_056725.1 coordinate 645,274,182, forward strand.
GACTCACTTGACTCTGTCTCCGATTATGTCTGCTGGTCCCTCTACACCTTTGCTTTCGATGCAGACATCAGCCTTCATGGTGCAGACTACTGCGGCACCGACTAGTCCGGTGCAGACTTCCTCTGCACCGATTGGTACATTGGCGCAGTCATCTTTGGCACCGACTGAAGTCTCGGTGCAGACTCCTTCAGCACCGTCCAGTTTCTTGGTGCAGTCATCTTCGGCACCAACAGTTTTCTCGGCGCAGACCCCATCAGCACCAATATATTCTTCGGTGCAGGCCTCTTTGGCACCAATGGTTTTGGTGCAGACAACTCCAATTTTGACGACACCATTCTCGGTGCAGGAATCTTCTGCACCATTGATTTCAGTGCATACCACTTCTGCGCCGGCTTTGGTGGCACAGACTATACAAATGCCGCCAGTTTCGATGCAGACATTACCTATACAGACACCTTTTTTCAGTGGTCGTGCTAGCCCTTTTTTGGACAGGCCCGAATCGCCTTCAGGACTCAGTGAGGTCTACCAGAAGCCTTTATGAACATAATGAGGTGCGTCTTATAGACCAGCTGCTTTTGGCCAGAGTAATTCCTGCCCCTTCAAAAGTGCCTCTCCCCTCTGGAGTTGATCACCCTTCTCCACATACTCCTACCTATTCTCCTTTGATCTCTGTGGAGGTTTTGAGGCATCCCTCCTCGAGCGGGCCAGCTTCCCAGGCATTGGCGAGGACACTGGCCGCTGCTTCTCGACCACCTCTGTCGGAGACTACTACTTCCTCTGAGCCTCAGCTGTCTCAAGTCGCAACCCCCGGACACCGGGTGCAAGAGTCTCGGGCCATTCTCCCCCTGGAGACCCCATCGTTTCAGCCTTCCCCAGAGTCTCCCACTGAGGAAGTCCACCACAAGACTACGTGTAAGAGGAAGCACATGAACTCCACGAAAGAGTCATTGACCGAAGACATAGATTATGATGAAGGGGAGGGGTCCCCACGTTCACCTTCTGATGAGGTTTTTTTTGGTGACATCCTCATAATGTTAAAGCAGAGAGGTGAATGGAAGTCCTCTAACCCTTCCTCAGTGGAGTCTGTGTTCCTGCAGGCCTTTCGTGCCCGGCCCCCTACCTTCTGGGTTACCCCACCTGCCGATGAGCTTGTCAAGCTCATCGTGCAGCATGCGTGGAAGGCACCAGACTCTGTGGAGGCCATACCTCGTAGGCCGGACAAAATCCTTTCTCCCCCAGAAGAGTGCCCCCATTGGTCGAAAGGTCTCCCAGTAGACGCCATGGTGGTGGCTACCGCTACAAAGAAGGAACTAGCCAGAGAAGAGCCAGACTGTTCACCCGCCCAGTAAGGAATCCCAGGTGGTGGACAGCTTAGGGAAGTGAGTCTTTGCCTCATCGACCTTTGCTGTTAGGTCCTTGAACTACCTGGCACATTTCACAAGGCTACAGAGAGACTTAGTGTTCGAACTCTCTGAGACATTGGCAGGAGCAGTTTCTGATGAGGTCCGAGACAAGGTGGCCTTTCAGTTAGCAACCCTAGAATTGTTTTCCAATTCCTCAATGCATTTGATATCACACGCTACTGAGGGAGCGGCAAGAGCTGTGGGTACAGGCATAGTCATGAGACCCCAGGCCTGGATGCACCTTTGTGAATTTGCGGATCCCTTCAAGGCTTCCTTCCTTAACTTCCCTATTGAGTCCACTACTTTGTTTGGGTCCAAGGTAAAAGATACATTGGCCAGATGTGAACAAGACGGTAAGACTCTATCTGCCGTGAGTGTCTGTTTATCTTCTCCTCAGCGGTTTTATTCTAGGAATCAGAAGAGAGGGAAAATGTGGCACAAAAAGTCTCAGGGTCCTTTCCATGACTTTCAGGCCGAGTTTTTCCCTAGAGGCAGGGGGGGATTCTAATGGAAGACACCCCTTTCAGGGCAGGGGAGGTCCACGAAACCGGGGTTCCAGGGAATCTTTCTCTGGACAGCTCTATCAGCGCTTCTGAGGAGCAGCCCGATTGCTTTCCTGTGGAAGCAGTCGGGTGTTGTTTTTCCTTGTACCCTTCTGCCTGGCAAACCATAACCACAGATGCTTGGGTACAAAGGCTCATCACCAGAGGATAACATATTCCCTTATTATTCACTCCCCCCCACCATCCAGAAGCTTACCCAGTGTGCCATCCAGTCAAAGGAAAGCCACAGCTATAGAGATATTGGAGCTATTTCAAAAAGAGTCATCCAAACAGTCACCCCAGACCAGACAGGTTCCGGCTTCTATTCAAGATTCTTTTTGGTGCCAAAAAAGACAGGAGACTGGAGACCAATTCTGGATCTCAGCACTCTAAACAAATTCGTAAAGACAGAAAAATTCCGGATGGTCACGGTTCAGTCTATACTTCCACTTTTGGAAAAAGACGAATGGATGTGTTGCATAGATCTTCAAGATGTGTACTATCACATAAAGGTGGAAAGGTGCTCAAGAAGATATCTTCGCTTCCGGGCGAGAGCCAGTCATTACCAGTTTCGCGTACTACCCTTCGGACTCTCTACAGCCCCCAGAGTGTTCACAAAGTGCATGGCAGTAGTCACAGCTCACCTGCAGCTTCAAGGATTCCAGGTGTTTCCCTACCTAGACGACTGGCTCATTACTGCCCCAACAAGACGTCTACTGGATCAGGCCTTGACTTACACCCTAAACACTGTACAGCAGCTCGGAATATCGATAAACTGGAAGAAATCAAACCTTATTCTGAGTCACTCATTAGAGTACATTGGAGTGATTCTGGGCCCAATGACTTGTACAGCCTCTCTACCAGATCACAGAATTCAAAGGATCAAAGAACAGGTTCAGGCAGTACTTTCACAAAATGTAGTCTCAGCTCGATCCGTTCTTCATCTGCTAGGATCGATGGCAGCCTCCATCACCGTAGTCCCTCTAGCAAGGCTACACGTGAGACTTTTTCAGTGGCTGCTTCTTACTCAGTGGTACCCATCCCAGCACCCGTTATCTTTTCCGATTAGAATAAACAAGGTTTGCAAACAGGACTTGCTCTGGTGGATGTCAAACAACCCTCACCAGTGGTCTCGCCTCTTCAACCCTCATCAGCCCAATGCCACAGTGGCCACGGATGACTCCCTGATGGTGTGGGGGGGCTGCTTCAGGGAAAGATAGTCCAAGGCACTTGGTCACAGAAGGAGGCCCATCTGCATATCAATGTCCTAGAACTGAGGGCAGTGCTACTAGCGTTGCAAGCATTCCAGTCGATCCTTCCATCAGGGACTATTGCAATTCAGTCAGATAACATGACAGTAGTATGGTACATCAACAAACAAGGGGGAACCAGATCATACCCACTCTTTCGAGAGGCCATGAGAATATGGCAATGGGCAGTAGCCTCCAACCGTTTTCTGATAGCGACGCACATTCCTGGGAGCTCCAACGTGACAGCAGACAAGTTTAGCAGATGCATTCTACAGCCTCATGAGTGGTCTCTCAATCCTCTATTGGCGGCGAAGATTTCTGACCATTGGAGCCAGCCTTGCTGCAACCTATTTGCTTCTCTGTCCAGTCACAAGTACGGCAACTACTTTGCCCTGATCCCCCACTCAGGGACAGTCACCAAGAGATGCTCTATTCCATGATTGGGCCTCGGGTCTGCTATATGCCTATCCTCCGATACCCTTCATTCCCTTGTTCCTCGAGAAAGCACGTCGGTTGAAGAGCAAAGTGATCCTCATTGCTCCATATTGGCCTCAACAAGTTTGGTTTCTGTTCCTGTGGCTTCATCTGCTAGATCGACCATGGAGTCTCAGTTCAACTCCAGAGTTGATCTCTCACCCGCAGAATCTGGTTCATCCAAACCTATCCAGCCTGAAACTGACAGCTTGGTTTATCCACTTCCAATGATTGCAAGGCAGCATGACCTATCTTCCTCTGTGCGTGACATTCTGATTACCTCTCATAGATCATCCATCAGACTACTCTACCACAGCAAAGGGAAGAGGTTTTCTCTCTGGCTACAAGATAAACAAATGGACACCTTTACAGCCCCTGTTCCTATTGTGCTAGAATATCTTTCAGACCTTTTTAAATGGGGGGTAGCAGCCTCCACAGTTTGTGTTCATTTGGCTGCAATTTCTAATTTTCATAATGGCTTCCAGGGCTCTTCCTTAATATCACACAGACTTTGTAAGAGCTTTCTTAAGGGTGTAACCCAACTAAAGCCTCCATTCAGAGAGTTTCAACCTTGGGACCTGGCCTTAGTCTTTCAAGGGTTGACAACTTCTCCTTTTGAGCCTCCATCTACCTGTGATCTAAAGTACCTGTCATGGAAAACGTTGTTCTTAGTTGCTATTACTTCTGCCAGACGTATTTCTGAATTACAGGCCTTGTCTATCAAACCCCCATACCTCATCTTTCACAAGGACAGAGTTTCATTAAGGACCAATACTACCTTTTTGCCCAAGGTCATTTCTGAGTTATCTGTCAATCAGACTATTGATTTGCCAGTGTTCTTTCCTAATCATTCTAACAGAGGGGAATATTGCCTGCATACCTTGGATGTACATAGACAAATTTGTTTTTACCTAGACAGGACTAAATTTAATAGAGAATCTGACCAGCTGTTTTTGGCCTTTTCTGAATCAAGATTAGGTTGTCCAGTTTCTAAAGTTACTTTAGCCACTTGGTTGAGAAATTGTATTACTTTCATTTATGGTAAGAATGGTATCCCTTTACCTGACAGAGTAAAGGCCCACTCTATAAGATCAATGTCAACTTCTGCAGTCTTCCATGCTAGAACATCTTTGAATGACATTTGTGCAGCCGCAACCTGGGCTAGGCTTCATACCTTCATTGCTCATTACAAATTGGACTTGGCCTCCAGAGGCAGAGCTTATTTTGGTTCTGTGGTGCTCCGGAATGTCCTTCCATAGGGCCACCCAGGGAACAAGATAGCTGGGGACTCTGACCCAAGAGTAAGGAATAAATGAAGATTAACAACATCAGATAAAGAAGTTATGTCTTACCATAACGTTCCATCTGAGTTGTTTCATCTTCGTTTATTCATTGTGGCCCACCCGCCTTCCCGCTCCGAAGGTTTCTGGTGGATCTCTTTTGTCCTACTTTCCAGTTGTTAGGTAATGTCTGACCAGAGGTAGCCTCGGCTTCATTTTTCCAACTTGCAAACTAGATCTGAGGTAACAGGAAGAAGGGCATGATGGGTAAAATCTTAGCTCGTGAGGTTTGTCGCTGACGCAAGCTTGAAAAAAAGGCCTTCTTGGTTCCGAGGTCGGAACCGAATCCCAAGAGTAATGAATAAACGAAGATGAAACAACTCAGATGGAACGTTATGGTAAGACATAACTTCTTTTTTTCATACTTCTGCATTCTGCAGAAGTCGATTGGAACTACCAACAAAACCTTTTTTGTCCCAAACTGAAAGGTGACATCGTCAGTGCAGTAACAACACAGTAACTGCCACTGTATAATGTTAGTCTCCAGTTCATAAATCTTAAGTGCATAGAGAGCTGTTTCTCATTCTGCTTTTGAGCAGACTTGCCCAGGAAGCTTGATATAATCAGTTCTCGGCTGCTTGGGAGTCAGAAATATAAACTTAAAATCTAGTATTATACTGACCTTTTTCCTGAAGTGTAACCCCATTAACATAAATACAAAAGCCTTCATATTAAAATCAGAACACAGTGGAGACAGTTGAGCTTTGCTGAGCTCATCCTTACATTCATAAAAAGTATCTCCGTACATTTGTGATAGGTAATAATATTTACCCAAGTCAGCTATGACGGCTCTTTTTTCAAATGTCAAAAGACATTAAGCAAACCATGTTTGACTAGCAGCTTTCTGTTCTGTCGAGTACAGCAATGTTTGATGGAATGTGCGGAGTCTGTATTATTAGTGATGCAAATTGGGATATATATTACGTCTGTTTCAGACCCCATGAAAGTTCTATTAAAACCTGCTTGCATGGATGATATCCTCTCTCAACTGTTGACATCATGCTACTGAAAAAGCCGTCTGATCTCACTTCATTCTGTAGTCCTGCAGCAACACCTTATGGCCATTTTTGTAACAGCACCACATATATAATTCTGTAGTTTGCTGATTGCAAATAAAATGGATATTTCTGGTTTGGCATTAGTTCTGCAGTTGCAAATAACTTGTTTCGGCTCTTGTAGTGGTCTTTTAGCTTCCTTGGCCAATTGGATAGGATCTGATCATGTTATGTTTGCATTTCGCAACATATACAAATGGATCTGTTGTAGGAGCATAATTTTTAGTGAATTCTGTTATATGACCCCTAAAAATGTCTGCAAGTCATTAATGGTGTGTAGTAGTGACATGTTCAATATAGATCTTTTCCTTTTCTTGTACGACATTCAAACATGCAGCTTTTGCATTAATTGTATTGTTGTCTAGCTTCCCGTACATTTTAATATTGGTAGATGTTTTTCTTTGGTTTGTGTATGAATTAAAACGTCATCTATGCGTTGTAAAATTATGTCAGCCTTTTATTAAAGGGCTCAGTACCTTGGCTAGTGCTTTGTCACTGGATACTGGTGGTCACTGACAGCAAAAGGAAATCTGTTTTGTGAATTTTCTGAAACAGGAATAGCAAAAAAATCCATTTGGTAGATGAATCACAGTAAATAACTGACTCTGTGGGTCTAATCTTGTAATTTCAAGAGTGCCGGGGACCATATGTGCCTCCTTTGTGGTACATATGATAACTACCATCTTTGTTTTGTAATGGCCATAAAGGAGATTTAGCATAGCTAACCCCTTTTTTATGATACCTTGTTTTTTTCCATTTTGTATATGGTCTGCTGTGTCTTTAACAGTTTGCTTTGGGATTGCATATCTCTCAACTGTCCCTAATTTTCAGGGACGTCCCTGATTTTGACTCAAATTTTTGCTCTGTCCCTCTGAATCCCTCCTAAAACTACTGACTTTGGGCAGAAAGGTAGTGAATTACACTTCATGAATAATGACAATAATTAAGAGTTATACACTTCTTTTACTTCAGAAAAGGTGTATTAATTCATATGCTCTGATTCTCTCAATGTTTCAGCTTAATAGCACTAATATTTTAAAATGTGTCCCTGATTGTCCCTGATTTTTTCTTGACTTTTCCCTGATTCTGTTCAAATTTGTTCCTGATTGGTTGGTTGAGAGGTCTGCTGATAAGGTGGCACTTTGTTATGTTCTGCTGCTACTTTAACTATGTGATTGGCAGCCAGCCCACAGTCTGTTTTGTCTAAGACCCATACGTCTGAGAAGTGCTGAAACAGCTGCCTTTTTAATTCTGCAACTTCAGCACTATTTGTTTGCTAGCAATGAAAGCTTAAGCTTCAGGAATCACTGTTTACACTACTCAACATTCATGTAACATTTTGTTATAGCATAATATTTGATTATTAAAATCTACTACTATTCCCATCCTAGATAAAATATCCATCCCTGATGTAGTTGTATTACACTGTGGATGTAGAAAAATGTTGTTATAACATATACTCGTAGCTGTAATCTTTTTTAGGGATTGTAATTTTGACTGCAGTGGTGCAGGTCAACCACGGTGGTGCAGCGGTTAGCATTGTCGCGTCACAGCAAGGTTATTCGTTTTGATTCTTAGCTGGGGTGCCTTCTGTGTGGAGTCTGCATGTCCTCCATGTGGTCGAGTGAGATTTAAAGACATGCAGGTAGGTGCATGCGTGCATGTGTATGCCGGCTGGCAACTTGTCACCGTAAATCTCCACTGCCAATCAATCTGCAGACCACTGGTCCACTGTGGTGACCCCTAACTGGGAAAAACTGAAAGACGTTTTTACTAGAGACTGTAACAGTTTTGTTGCCTTTAGAACATGTAAGTGTCATTGTGTCACTTCGGTCCTTTGGTAAAGCTCAGTCGCAAAACTGTATTATCAATCAGTAACATGTCCTAGTTCTGCCTCTCTGCCCAAAGTGAAGTATAAGGTCTAACATCTCCTCCCAAGATAAAAAAGAAAGGAATGATACATGAGTAGTGGAGGAGTCACACCGTCCATCAGACTGTATTTTAGTGAAACTATTTATTTTCTGGCATGTAAACATCAACCAAATAGTCTGATTCTAAGTGGCTGTCTATTTCATTGATACTTGTGTATCTGTTGTAGTTTTCTGACACACTGCAATTTCTGGAGCTGTAGGAATCACTGAATTCTGTGATACTTCTACAGAGTAGTTTAAATTAGGATACAATATAGAAGGTGCTACTTCTGCTGGCTTATTGCCTGTATATGTGTCAGCAACTGCTTCATTTACCTCACTAATGACTCCCTGTCAACTGCCTGAAATTCTCTTATACCCAGATTTTTTATTTGGATTAACCCTTTCACCTGAGGTGTCTGGTTTTCTTCCAGTGTCAAAGGAGTGTTTATTTTTACAAGCCCAATACGTTGCACAATTCCTTTCCCATGCACAAGCCTTTTGCAAAAGGAGCATGTCTTGGACTTTTTATGCAATAACCAACAAATGGGTGTGGAATATTGAATATTTACCCATGGTTGGTGTGGTTTCATCACGAGGGCAAAGCCCGAGTGATTAATAAAATCTAGCCGTGGGTAAATCCTTACTATACCAACACCCATGAGTCATTGTTATTATACAATGACGTTATTTAAGAAAGAAATTACTTAGTTTTCTTAAATAGCGTCTTTGTATAATGGCACCATGGTGTTCCTCTCCTTTGTTTCTGCATACTTCTGCTTTGTTGATGTAGTGCCCATTGCTCTGGGACTTATGTTCCCACGCTTACACAGTACATCAGTGCTTTGGAAAGTAAGCAATGGAGAAAAGAACATCTCTTTGCCTTTTTTTTTTTTTTTTTTTTTTGAAAAAAAAAATTGCAATATCCAAACAGTTTAGAGGTACGAGAGAGATAGGTCAAAAATACAAGGAAACTCGGGTACATTTTAGTTTTGCAGAATGTACCTGACATTCCTTGTTTTTTCTCTGCCCTCAGTACATGCCTCTCAATCTTTTAGCTCAAGAAATGTCACAGAGCCATAAATAAGGGGGCAGAGGTCCCTGCTTTAAATGTTGCTCTTGTGACGACCGTGCCGTGGCCCAGCAATCAAGGAGCCTCAATCCTCACCACTAACACCAGAGAGATCATCTC